>NW_027206002.1:6259634-6504634 GCF_024711535.1 Dipodomys merriami | reverse complement strand
GTAGGATTTACAGGCATGAGCCACTGGCAACCAGCTTTACATTTCTTTCTTATTTCAACTTTCCACTTCAACAAATGCCAAAAGAGCAATGAGTTGGAAATAAATTTGAAGTTCATTAGTAAACAAAGAGAAGTAACTGAAAACTTAAACTAAGTGGGAAAAAATCCATAAAGATAAATAGTGACATTATCAAGACGTTGGAACTGATATTGGAAAAATATTCATTTTATTTAACCTTTTATAAAACAGTTATTTTGATCAATTTGTTTTTCACAAAATTGTTCTCAGCCTAATAGCTGAATTTGGTATTGTCAAATTAAAGACATTGAGAGACTAAAGCTGAAGTGACAGACTAGAAGCAATCAGTGCATCCCAACTTTGCAATGAGTCAGAACAGAAACAGCTGGAAAACAGCTTCTCAGCAAGACTTGTAGTGAAAAAGACAACATCAGTACTGAACCCACTGTAGGGTTCAGGGGGAGAGATGTAGTGGGGATGTAGTGGGGAAAAATTGCACAGAAACAAATGCAAAACAGAAAGGTGGTCTGAACTTAGCTGATCTGCTAAGATGGTGGGGAGGGAGTACAACAGGCTGGTTACTTAACAAGTCCTCTAGCAAGCTTTAAATAGAGAAAAATGACAAAAGTATACACTGCAACTACAAGTGATTGAGGCATAGGTCGCCCCCACACCCTTCATAACAAACAACACTGGCAAGACCAGAGAAGTAATTATAGAGGCCATATCCCATACACTCCGCTGTCTCCAACATATCAGGCTAATCTGCCAGAAGCTCCCCACTCTTGTAAGATGTTCAAAGAATTCAGGACCCTCAGAACCCAACAGAGGAACTGCTGTGTCAAAATACACTATTCCCCACCCCAGAAGTAGCAGGGAAAGTATGCTACAGAATTCCAACTGAAAATATGTTCAAAACATTATAATAATCTGATGTGACCAAACATATTGTTGAGAAAGAGAACTCTCACACAAAAGTGTGAACCATCCCAACTGATGTGTAAATTTCAACACAAACACAAGAAATATAAGGGAGAAAAAAAGGCACTGTGATTCTTCTAGAAGTTCATAGCTACCTAGCAACTTACTCCAAAGCCATTGAAGTGATTGAAATGTTGAACACATTATTCAAAAGAGTGACTATTCAAAATACCAGTGAGCCAAGCACTGGTGGCATATACCTGTAATCCTAGCTACTCAGGAGGTTGAGATATGAGGATTATAGTTCAAAGATAGCCAATGCAGGAAAGTCTGACACTCTTATCTCCAGTAATCCAAAAAGCTGGAAGCAGAGCTATGGCTCAAGGGTAGAGCACTAGCTTTGAGTAAAAAAGCTCAGGCACAAAGCACAAGCCCTGAATTTAAGCCCCAAAACACACACACACACACACACACACACACACGCACACACACGCACACACACGCGCGCGCGCACATGCACACAGAGACACACAAACACCAGTGAATTTCAAAAAAATCAAATTCATCCAGAAAGACTACCACTTGCTCAATAAAGCAAGATTTTTACTATAAATCTTGGAAATAAAAAGCTCAATAAGTTAAATTTAAGAACTGAGTGGAAAGCCCCATATATACACAAGATCAAGCAGAATTACAGGACTTAAAAGACAAGGCTGATAAATTAATGTATTCAGAAAGTAATAATACATAAGAAATTATTATCAGAATGGAAAAAAACCCTCTGGAACATGATTATAAGACCAAACTTAACAATTTTTTTGTGTACAAAGTGGCATCAAAGTACAGAACAAAGACATAGAAAATCTATTCCATAAAATAATAGCTATAAATTTTCTAAATTTTGGTAAAAACATGGGTATCCAGGTAATAGAAGCATTTAGAACCCCAAGTATACATGACCAGAAAAGAATCTCTGCAGAGCCTACTATTGTTAAAGTGCTAAGAGCACAGAAGAATACTGTAAAATGTGAGAGAAAAGTATCAACTCATTTATAAAGGCAAACCCATCAGAATATCAGACTGTATTTCAACAGAAGCTCCAAAGTCTAAGAAACCATAGAGTGATGCACATCAACCTCTAAAAGAAAGTAAATGTCAACCTAGATTACTATATCCAGCAAAGTTATCCTTTTGAATCAAAGGGGAAATAAAGACCTTCAAAGACAAAGCATAAACTAAAGAAACCAGATAATATTTAAAGGAATCCTACACACTGAAAAGAGAGATAAACCCAACAGCACAGGAAATAAGAAATCCAAGGAAAAGAAGTAGAGAAAAGAAAAGAATTAGGAAAGAACTCAACATTAGGAAACAGAATGACAGCATTCATCACATACTTTTCCATTAGAATACAGAATATAAATGGCTTTAATTTTCCAACTAAAAAGCACAGAATGGATGAGTGAACTAGAAAACAAGATCTGATGACACAGGAAAAATAAAAGCCTTTAACAACATTCTACATCCTTTTATAATAAAAGTTCTGAAAAAAATAGAAATAGAGGGTAAGTACCTCAACATAATAAACACTACATATACTACAGACCTCTAGCCAACATCATATTAAATAGGGGAAAACTGAAAACATTTCCTCCAAAGTCAAGAATGAGACAAGCATTTCACTCTCACCATTTTTATTCAATAGAGTTCTTAAATATAAGGCCTAAAGAAGAGCACTAAAGCAAGAAGAAGATATAAAATGGATTCAAAGAAAAAGTAGTCAAATTTTTATTAATAGAAGTTATGATCCTATTCTTCCAAGACACTAAAGATTGCATCAAAAAAACTCCTAGATCTAATAAACACTTGTATCATGAAAAAATCAGTAGCTTTCCTATACACCAACAATAAAAGATGGAAAAGGAATCAGGAAAACAATTACATTCATAATAACTTAAAAAAAACCATAAACTCAATCATCCACATCTAGAACTCAATTATCCACATCTACAATGAAAACCATAAAACCTTAAAGCAAGAAATTGAAGAAGATAGAACTCCTACATTCATGAATTGACAGAATATTGTAAAATGACTACACTATCAAAAGCAATCTATAGACTAAATGCAATGTCCATAAATGCTCCAGTTTCATTCTTCACAAACACAAAAAATTCAATCCTAAAATTTACATGGAATCATCAAAGATCTCAAATAATAAAAGGCATCTTGAGCCAAAAGAACAATGCTGGAGAATGTTACCATAATTCTAATTATACCACAGAGCAATAGTAACAAAAACAGCATGATACTGGAACAAAAACAGACCTGAAGACCAATAGAACAGAAAACAAGACCCAGCATAGTGTCTTGTACATCTCATTGTTACAGTGGGTCAACCTGTATCCCTATTTAAGCAAGGGGGGGAGGGTTGTTGTGGACGTGGGAGGGAAGGGATGGTAGGGGAAAAACAAAGGAGGAGGCAACCATGGTCCATAGGAAATGTACTCATTACCTTGCTCATGTAACTGTAAACCCTCTGTACAATATTTTTACAATAAAAAACATACAAAAAAGAAAAAAGAAAACAAGACCCAGAAATAAAACCACATAACTATAGTCATCTAATTTTCATCAAAGGAGCCAAAAATATACCTTAGAGAAAAAGACATTACCGTCAACAAATGGTACTGGGAAAATTGGTCATCTATATGTAAGGAGTCTGAAACTAGATCCATACACTGTACGAAAGCCAACTCTAAATGAATCAACCATCTCAATTTAAGACTTAAACTTCGAGCAGGCACCAGTGGGTCACGCCTGTAATCCTAGCTACTCAGTAGGCAGGGATCTGAGCATCATGATTCAAAGCCAGCCAGAGCAAGAGTCCATGAGATTCTTTTTCCAATAAACCACCAAAAAACCGCAAGTGGTGCTGTGGCTCAAGTGGTACAGCGTTAGCCTTGAGCTGAAGAGTTGAGGGACAGCGCCCAGGCCCAGAGTTCAAGCCCCATGGCTGACAAAAAAAAAAAAAGACTTAAAACTTTGAAACTACTACAGGAAAACATAGGACAAACACTAAAACATACATAGGTAATTATTACTGACCAGAACCCCAACTGTCCATAAAATATATCAAATCAAAAGCCCCTGAACATCAAAACAATTGCAAGAATCAAGAGACAACCCACATAATGTGAGAGAGATCTTTGCCAGCTATTAAACAGGACTAATACCCAGAATATATACAAGAGCTCATAAAACAAACACTAAAAGGATACATAAACCAATTAATAGATGAGCAAACAAACTGAAAATATGGCTAAAAGTTAGTTGAGAAAAAGTTCAACACCCTTAACCATAAAAGAAATGCAAACAAAAACTAGACTAAGATTCCATCTTGCCTCAGAATGGCAATTATCAAGAAAATAAACAGCAACAAATGTTGGCAAGGACATAGAAGAAAAGCAACCCAGCTGGTGTAAATGGAAAGTATAGTCTGACTTCCCATAAAGTAGATAACACATCTTTTTTTTTAATTGTGAAAATCCCATACAGAGGGGCTACAATTACATGGGCAAAGTAATGAGTACATTACCTTGTTGCCTTCTCCTTTGTTTCCCCTTCCTATCCCTTCCCATCTCCCCCCCCCCAAAGTTGTAAAGTTTGTTTTTCAACATAACATCTTGTACATCTCATTGTTGCAATGGGTCCACCTGTATCCCTATTTAAACAATTTGTTTTTTTCCCTTCTCCTTCACAAAATATACCAACATCAAATACAGTGAAAACAGGGGTTATACCATGAGGGAGGGGCATACAAAGCAATAAAGAAATCATCTTATAAATAGATAACACATCTTTTTATTTTCTTTTTTATAAAAATCTAGATCAGCTGGGCACCAATGGCTTATGCCTGTAATCCTAGCTACTCAAATGACTGCAATTGAAGCACTGTGGTTTGAAGCCAGCATGGACAGGAAAGTCTATGGGCACTCTTTTCTCCAATTCACCACCAAAAAGCTGAAGTGGAGCTGTGGCTCAAGGGGGACAGCATTAACCTTGAGCAACAATGCTTAAAGACAGTACCCAGGCTCTGAGTACAAGCCCCAGAACTGGCAGAAAAATAAGATCAGCCTTTCTACAATGAATTATCATATAAGCTAGAGTTGAGGTGTTATTAGCAATAGTTCTGGATTTTAATCATCTCTAAAAGGGCTTTTCTAGAAAGGTTAGCACCTACTAAGAACAGTCTTCACATAATTTATCTTTCAAGCAATTCAACTTAGGGCTCCACGTTAGAAAGAGATACATGGATGAAGAAAGCAGCATTCTAAATCTACTGTGATGTGTCCTACACTGGTGCTTTCATATATTTTACCTCACAAACGCTGCCTTGACTGTGATATATCACGATACAAACTTTATAGCTGAAGAAAATCTGGCTCAAAAGAATTCCCAAATTGGGAGTCTTTGTTGAAACTTCTAACTCCTAGAATACCACCATGCTATATCGTGTGTCTTCATATTCAACTGGAATAGAGTCTAGCATTGGAGAAAATAGGAGGGATAAGAGAGTGACTGCTGAAGATACAAAGTTGCTTTGTGGGGGCAGGGTGGGGGGGAGATGATCTAGAATTGTCTGTGGTAATAGGTGCCTAAACACTATCAAAATCCACTGAACTGTATACTTTAAATCAGTGAATTATACAATGTGGTAGCTTTCTGTTACTGTGACTTACTTGAAAGGAACAATTTAAAAGAAGAACATCTTTGGGCTCTTACTTTCAAAGACTCCAGTCTGTGGTTGCCTAGCTCTATTGTTTCTGGGCTACATTGGGACAGAACACTTTCCCCAACCAGGCTCTACCAAAAGCACCATCAAATCATGAATACATCAGTGGGTTGATCCATGCATGAAGCCAGAGCCCCCAGGATTCAAATACTTCCCCAAAGCTCCATCTCTCAAATGCTTCCATTGGGGACCAAGCTTCCAGATATTGGCTTATGGAAGAAGTGCTTCAGATCCAGCCCTAACATACAGCATGTGAACTATATCACAGTGAAGTGATTACCAAAAAATAAACTGAATGCAGGTCTCTAACCTCCCCGCTATCCTAATAAGGTCACAAAAACTTCTCAGTTCCTAAAGCTATGCCTGTGTAAAAACCACGCATCTACCTTTCTATAAGTTTTTTCAAGGGGACAATAAACATATTTTGACAATAATGGTTAAGCAGATTCAGGTTCCCAGGCTCCAGATAGGAGGGTAAATGCCTAATTTAAGAGAGCAGAATAGAGGTCAAAACCATAATTGCAAATAAGAATAAGTAAAATTTTCTCTAGTACAGTCCCTTTCCAGTTTCAACCATCAGCCCCTACTTTCTTCTCTCAACACTAATACTCTGATCTTGTGGTTTTGCCCGTTAAGTACGCTATTTCCTGATTCTAAGATGTCATCCATTTTGAATCATCAATTTCAAAACAACTTTCCAAAATATAATGCAACATCACAGCAAGCACATACATTGAACTCCAACTGAGCAATTCTTAAGTGTTAAAATGTGAGGAAGATGGATGTCAGAATCAAAGAGATGCTTCTAACTCATAGGAAGATGGTTATTCAATTAATTGTGATTTCTTCATATTTGAGGAAAATAAAATGCTCTTTAGAGTCAAGAGTAGTGATGAATCTTTAGTGATGGAAATATCGGACTGAGACAACAGAAGAAAGAGTTGTGTTTGTTTTTAGGATAGAGAACACTTCTAAGAAATATCCTAATGCTCAAAGGCTAAGCCCTATCTATTCATTTTCCTCTCCTCGTTTTGCAAAGGCAACAAGGGAAGTGGAAAAGGACATGCCCACAGAAAAGTTTATGTTCCGAAAGGCCTGGAGCCACATGAGTGATAGCTGGAACTTCCTAGCAGTTGCCAGCAGGATGCACAACTTTCAACAAAGGATGGTAATTGGACCACACAAGTTCTGAAGAATTGTGAGGGCTCCTTTCTCTGAACATGAATTGTCCACCAGAAAAGGGACTGAAACAGAAACAAATCCTGACTCTAAATGAATGCTTTGATCTATACCACTGGTCAGCCTTTTGTAAGGATGAATTGGATTGAAGGTACTGAGGAAATCCTAGCATCTCTGCCCTGGGAATTGCCCAGGATAATGGCCCTGATTTTCTTCTGTCCAGAAATTAAGACCTGGGAGCCCACTAGAGAACTACCCTTGAGCTCAGGGACAGTGCCTAGGCCCTGAGTTCAATCCTCAGGAATGGCATGTATGCATGCACGTGGGTATGTGTTGTTATAGTTTCTATTGTGACCACTGGAAAGTGGAACTCACAACTACCAAAAGCTGCTGGAATTAAGCTTTGCTCTACACACAAGATCCCTCCCAACTCTACATATGCTTAAGATTTAAAATATGCAAAACATAAATAAGTCCTGGCTGTTTAACTTTGGCATTGTCTTCAAATTATATTCCCATTTGCAGATTCGACCACTGGATTTTTTTTTTTCAGATCTACTTGACATTTTATTTCAAGTAAAGCCAAAAGGAAAGAAGGAAGGGAGGGAGGAAGGAAGGAAAGGAAGGAAGGGAAGGAAGAACTCAAGCAAGTAGCCATGTAGGAAGATAAAGATGAATAAGTTGATAAAGATCACGGGAAGTTTGCTGCCTCCAGAAAGTTCAGGAGCTTTGTAATAAATAACACTGTATAAATTTAAAGAGGTTTGAAATGTTTAACTAGTTTTTAAATGTGAGCAAATACACATATACACGGCAGTCTAATAGGCTTTGGCTTCATATCCTGAGTCTCATAAAAATGTCTTATTATTGGTATTCACAACTTAATGGCTCAGATAGATTATATTCCTTAGGGGCAGAAGGCAGCTACAAGGCAAGACTCAAGTTCCTGAAGTTCAGATAGTTGTAGGACATTAAAAATGTCTCCCATAGGAAGAATTAATTTCTCTCAAGTAAAAAACAAGGAGAATTTCTTCAATTAATCTGGTGTTTTGGGTAGAAAGAGTAGAAATTCTTAGTCCCAGAGGTGATTTTCACACAAAGACGTAAGCCAGCATTGTCCCAAGAGGCAAGATCCAGGTCTGTTAGAAGTGGATGAGCATTAAAAATATGTAGGAAATTTACATATTTAGTGTGCCAAGTTTTCATAGACTGACAAGGTTCACATAGTTGATTCACACACACTTTTTAAGTTCACATTTTATTGCTGCTACCTGTAGGTTAGTTGGTTTGAAAGTTCCTTCATCTATATTCCCTCTCACTCAGCTAATATTACTGTCTTGAATCCCCTGAGGGGAGGCCAATGCTTAATTCATGGAGTCATGGGTAGAATCATGAGATCTGAGAGAGGAAAGGGATAATAGCAAAGTCACCTGAATTTTTTCCGTAGCCCTTTGGAGGTGATGAACCACAGACTGGAAAATATTCCTTTTCAGGGGGAAAATGCAGAAAACCCCCACCCCGAGAGCTGGTTTAGAACACGGGCTCAGGAATTAAGTAATAGTGCATCTTTGCCCCAGCTCTGCTTCTTTGTTCATTAAAATTAGGGAATCAAAGTCTGCTTCAGAGGGTTGTGAAAATTAAAGCCAATGCCTGTGAAGTATTGGCTGCAATGCCTGGACTTGGTTCATTATTGTTTCTGAATAGTAACTCTATCCTGTGCTGCGTGACTTTGAGCTTCAATGGCATCAAAAAGGTCTCACAGGTAATTTTCCCTGGGTAAAGTTCATAACCAAACTTTTCATGTCCCATACCAGACCAACTAAGGTTATTCATAAGGTGGAAGTCATATTTTTAAGTAAACTAAGATTATTAATCCAGTGGCAAAACCACTAGCCTCCACGATGGCCTTTCAACCGATGTGATCATGCCCTTCTGTTGAGTCCATCATTCTATTTTCATGGTCGTTACCCTTCTCTGTATCTACTTTTTAAAAAAACACATGGGTGCAGGCTGTTTCAGATATAACAGTTCAATTAGACATTTATTTTTCCCTCTCCCAGCCTTTCCATGTATAAAAACTAGGTTTAAAACAAAATAGCAGCTAGAAAGAGAATGCTAAGCTCGGCCCTTGGCTGCTTTTAATTTGAGGCATTTTTTGTATGGGTATTTCTCGGAGTCATTGAGGGCTAATGGTGCAATCCGGTTTTGCCTAGATGAATTTCCCATGACAAACGATATTGGCTCATCGTTTGTGGTTGTGATGGAGTGCCAGTATTTTTCTTTCTCCAAAGCCTGGGTAAGACAGCATAGAGCTCTTATGTTCTTGGGACATTTGTTTCCAATTTTGCAAACACTGTGAATGTGGTTATTTTTGTAGCTCTGTTAGGAAAGTGCATGGCATTTGGTTTTTCTTGTTGGAGTTAATTATAAATCATTAGGGTTCCAATACCCACAACAAAGTCCTTGGACCTTGAAGCTCAATCACTGGTGATTGCAATCGTCCTGCCCTCAGTCTCCGCTCCGCCCCCCCCCCCACACACACACATCTTGCTAAATCTATTTCTCATTATGGAGCAGGAAGGAGGAGGGGGCATTAAGATGTTTTCATTGGCTTCTAAATATGAAGCTTTGGTTCCAAGGTCTTCTTTTTTCCCAGAGCAAGATAAACTTTTGGGGGGTTGTAAATCATAGGACTTTTGCATCATTTGACAAGGTCCATGTTTAAAAGTCATTCCAGTTGCTTCTCTGATGACTTAGGAAGCTAAGAGAGTTGCCCACGCACTGTGAAAAGGATTCTTTCAGTAGCGCTGGGCCTATGCCCAGATCTGCTGCTCTAGGACAATAAATCATTTGTTTTGACCCCCTCCCCATGTTGACCCTCCACTTATAGAAACAGCACTACAACCTGCTGGGTACCTTTAGAGGCAGACATTGGGCCTAAATTCTCAGAACCAAGATGAAAAGCCCTTCTTCACCTCTGAAAAGATCCCTCTTCCTACCTCTATCAGGCACATGTATTCTTGTACTACCCCCAAACCCTTGCTCTAATGACCCATCTGTGTCATTCTCCAGGACAGAGTGCACAGTCCTAAATTTGTGCAGTATAAATATCCTCAGTGTGAGTGCTCATTTCCCATAGGGACCTGTCTTGCTGCTAGAGGGTGCATGGCTAACCTAAATCATAAAAGTAAATGCCAACTGGATCATGAAGTGATGCTAATGTCTTGCCTTGTTTTGACCTCCAAACCCTCCTTTCACTCAAGTTCTTTGGTTGAATTGAGGTAGATGAATGAGACTTTTTTTTTCCTGTTCTGCCCCAATGCCTAGCACAGCGCCTGGCACACAGCAGGCTTCAAGAACTATGTGTGAATGAACAGGGATTCATTTCACTTTTCCTCCTTCCTGCTACCCCTGAAAGACCTTAAAGGTGTAGCAGAAGCAGGGGTCACATGTCATGGGATTGATGAAATATATTCAGAATATGGGGGCGGGGGGGAGGATGGGAAGGGATGAGAAGGGGAAACAAAGGAGGAGGCTACAATGCTTGATAAGCAATGTACTCATTATCTTGCCCATCTAATTGTAACCCCTCTGTACAGTATTTTCACAATAAAAAATAAATAATTTTTAAAAAGAAATATATTCAGAATATACAGACTGTTGAGGCTGGAAGACAAAACTTCATTACATAATGTTGAGGAAACAGATGATCACAGAAAAGCCTCCCGCTCAAAGCCACACATGACTCTACCCCTGGTTCCTCACCCCACCCACAACGATGTCCTATTCCACATGGCCTCCTAGAGAAGATTAACTTAGTTGCATGTCCTTGTTTCCTAATTATGATCTTTCTTTTCCCCTCTCACTTCCTAAACCTGGAGTGCTAAGTTCTAATGTCACTGGAAGACAATTTGGTTCTATGAAAAGAAATTCAAGTGTATATTCACCTTCGTTTTATTTCCAATGCAAAAATTACATGACTGGAAGTCAATGTTGTACTCTAACACTTAAGGGAAGTGGTGATAAGTAGACAGTTGATGTTAGGCAAGCATTTGAATGCTGTCTCACAGCCAGACTCTATCAAATGATATTGATTTCTGGTTCCAACTGTTTCTTGGAGAGACCTTCCTTGGTATGTTCTCATACTCATCCCCACGGTAACACTCCTAATGCCTACAAATACATCTTAGTGTTCACATCCCCTGTGAGCTCTACTCCAAGTGCAGAAACACATCACTTCTATGTTGCCAGCATCTAGCACAGAGTCTGAACATGGAAGATTTTCAATAAATATCTGTAGGAGTGCCATTGAGGCATGTATTTAATGTAGCTTGATTGTGGCACCAATTATATTTAGTATGAATGAATTGAGTTCAGCTTCCCAGCTTTTTATTTGCCTGTTTTCATTTGATTATCTGAGCTTCCACAGTGGTAGGTGATGCTGTGGTCCTCAAAGCAGCTTAAGTCAGTAGAAAGCCAAGCAAGAGGGCCCCATCAAGTGTTATTATAGGAAATTGGCTAAGACTTCCTCCCTCTAACCTCCTTACTGTCAAGATCTATTTCTAAAGCACAGAACTTAGGACCATAAAGGATTTAATCAGGTTTCTCAATTTTTGTGAGAGGGTGAAAATTCAGCTTCCTTACAGATGGATGATGTTATCATGGCCCCTTCTGGGAAGGACAAGCATATTCCACATAATGATGAGCATTTGCTCTGGATTTTATTTTCCTGGAGACTTTCATAGCAGCAGGCAAAAGCCACAGGGAAGAGGTTGGCAGATCAGCTGCTTTGAGACCCTGTGGAAGCAGAAGGATGGCAGCAGTGGAGAAGGGACAAGTGTCACTCTTAGAGGACTATGTGCAATTCTCAAGCCAAACATAGTAATACTATCTTACATTGGCTCAAGGAAAGGGTAAAGATGCTGTGAGAAGGATAAAGAAATGCCTCATGGGAAAGCAAGAAGGAACCGAGACATAGCAAAGGCAAGAAACAAAGCATCTCTGGTCGCCTAACTAACACACACACATACTGTCACTCTATCTCTCTGTCTCTCTCTCTCTTCCCTCCTTCCTTCCCTCTTTCCCTCCTTGTATTCCCTTCTCTCCTTGTATTTCTCTATCAACAAACTTACATCAAACAATTTCTGCTTAAATATGGTCTTCACATGCATTTTAATTCATCTTCTACTGATAATTGGCAATGGGTTGTTTCTCAAATTCATAATTCCACCAAAGAGGGCCCTAGCCCAGCCTATTCATTTGCATTCAAACAAGCACCAATAACAAATCATGAGCTGCTATTCATAATATTCAATGCATATGCTATCAAACTAGGAAAACTGGGAGGAAAAATGAGGGTAAATGATAAAAGGGGTGACACTGATCAAGATGCATTGTACTTATAAGCTCACATGTTAAATGCTAACCCTTTTGAACAACTAAAAATAATAAAAATTAAAAAGACAAATCAGCCAGGTGCTAGTGGCTCATGCCTATAATTCTAGCTAATCAGGAGGCTGAGATCTGGAAGATAGCAGTTCAAAGTCAGCCCAAGTTTCACAGCCCAAGTCTGTGAAATGCTTATCTCCAATTAACCACCAGAAAACCAGAAGTGGCACTGGGATTCCACATTGTAGAGCACTAGCCTTGAACAGAAGAGCTCAAGGACAGTGCCTAGGTCCAAAGTTTAAGCCCTATGCCCAACAACACCACCAAAAAAAAAAGAGATAAATCATGTTACTGACAATCCCATAACAATGCTAACTTTGAGACTATTAAAGACTTTGTGACAATTAATGTGGTATAATATGAATATAAAATGCTAAGGGAAAATTCAAAGCATGGAGCACAGCCATGCCCACTCAGGTAAAGGTGAAGCAAAACTTTTGAAGAAATGAGTAGAACTGGGTGCCGGTGGCTCACACCTGTAATCCTAGCTACTCAGGAGGCTGAGATCTGAGGATCATGGTTCAAAGGCAGCCCAGGCAGAAAAGTCACCATGAGACTCTTTTCTCCAATTACTACTAAAAAAACAAGAAGAAAAGCTTTGGTCCAAAGTGGTAGAGCTAGCCTTGAGCAAAAGAGCTCAGGGACAGCGGCCTGACCCTGAGCTCAAGCCCCCCAAAAGACAAAAAAAGAAAAAGGAAAAAGAGTCAAGATAGTGAAAACAGTCCAAATTACTACCCTCCCCAATTCTCTCCCAACAAGGGCTGAGGCCTGGGGGCCAAGCATATAAAAATGCAATTGTTTAAAGACAGTGGTTAACAGAGCCTTTCTCACTGGTCCTGGGCAGGCTGACCACTTAGGACACAATCATGCTCATCTCTCTGCCTGAGCCTTCTGCAGGTAGACCCCTGTTCTACCCATGTTCATGGCTAGCTAGAGGCATTCAGGAATTGATGGTACCAGTGGCAGTTGTCCATCAAGAGCAAATGGAATTGCTGAATAGCCCAGAAACTTAGGTCTTAAATGAGACATTTTCTTTTTTTTTTTTTTTTTTTTTTGGTCGGTCGTGGGACTTGAACTCTGGGCCTGGGCGTTGTCCCTTAGCTCTTCAGCTCAAGGCGAGCGCTCTACCACTTGAGCTACAGCGCCACTTCCTAAATGAGACATTTTCAAGTCACAGAAGTCTTGAGAGAGGTTTGTAGTCCCCAAATGTGAGGAACAGCAAATATTGGGGGAAAAGAAATCATCCACCTATCCATTTATTCATTTACTTCACAATAATTGAGCATTTACTATGTGCCAGGCCCTATTCGAAGCCTTAAGGATACAACAGTGAGCAAGGAAGTGAAAAATATGACTACCTTGTGGTTGTAGAGTAATTCACACAAGCTATCTGTGGTTAAACGCCATTGAAAATGCCCAATGTGCTTGGTTTTTATAGTTTCTTTTTGCTCTTTTAAGTTCTCATCATCTGCCCATATCACACAACGCATCCAGCCCTCATCCAGGGATAGGAGCACCCAAAATGCAATGTTTACTATATGCTGTCAACAGCTGGCCACACTGCCCTAACCCGACACTGGAATTCTCCCCAGGCGTCATTCCTCAGGGAACTGTGCAAATGCAGTAGCTGCCATTTCCATGCAAATAGCCCACAGCCATGACACATTACATCCTTGTCTTTCATTAACACCTTTCAAGTGCAACAGAAACTGCAAATAAATTCCTAGACAGAGGGGGACTAACAGGTAGTTTCTAGTAGTTAAAAATAGTTGCTGTTGGGCCTTAGCTGGAGCATGAGGTTGCTTAGAGGCTAAAGTTGAGGTGAACTCAAAACCATTTTTCTCTAGGATCACAGAAGAAATCTCTTGAAAGAAAGATTAGAAGGCAGCAGGATGGTCAGTAACAAACTTAATGATGTCTGGTATTAAGACATCATGTAACTCCTCATGTAATTAACTACTCATGTTTACTTTTATGTCTGCATAAAAGCAGACATAAAAATTCCATGGGCACTGATGGCTCGCACTAGTAATCCTATCTACTCAGGAGGCTGAGCTTTGAGGATTCCAATTTGAAGCCAGCCCACGCAAAAATGTATATAACACTCTATCTTCTGTTAGCCACCAAAAAGCCAAAAGTGGAACTGTGACTCAAATGATAGGACACCAACCTTGAGTAACAAAGCTAAGGGACAGCACAAGGTCCAGCAGAAAATAAGGGTGTTCAAGTCCATTTTAGAAGTACACAGGGCATATAACAAAAATGATAAAGCCACACTCAATAAGGTTTTTTGTTTGTTTTTGCCAGTCCTAGGGCTTAAACTCTGGGCCTGAGTGAAAAGAGCCCTGAGCTCTTTTTCACAGGCTTTCCTGCCTGGGCTGGCTTTGAACCACAATCCTCAGATCTCAGCTTCCTGAGTATCTAGGATTACAGGTGTGAGCCACAAATACCCAGCTACACTAAGGTTTTAATTGGGTGAACAACTCAGAAGGTTGTATTTTCTCTTTGAGACAGGGTCTCACTATCTACACCACAGGCTGGCCAAGAACTCACAGCTCTGCCTCAGCCCCCCTAAGTACTGAGACCATTGGTACATACCATCACACCCAGCGAAATCAGAAGCTTTGGGAGAGGAGACATCCAAGAGGCATGGATGATCACTCTGGGTTTGGTTTAGCCCAGTAAAGCCCAAAAATTATAGACACCAGTTATGAACCCTGAACAACAAAGGAGTCTTCAAGGCTGTTTGGAGTGAGAAAGGCATAGATGGCAAAAGACAGAACAAGGGATGAAAGTTTTATTAGCTGTCTACTGTGTGGTCTATGATGCAAATTATTTTCCCTATTTTCTCATGAAATCTTCAGTAAAATGTCCGTTCTCATTTATGTGTTCTTGAGCTAGAAATTCCCCAAGGATCATGGGGAATGATGTGGGCATTAGCAATCCACAGGAGGCTTGCCACATCTTGGTTCCAATTATAAATATTTAAAGAGTCCAAGTTGTACAGGGCCTCATTCATACACCCCATTGATTAATGCAGGACTGTTGTTTCAGGATAGGGTTTTTAAATGGTAGTGAAAAGGTTTTGATGTTTTCAAACACAGTGTTTTCATGGGACAATAATAAATCAATGTTTTGTATTTAACTGTCATGTCCTTGCTTTGTGAAAATAAAGATGCCTGGTCTTCAAAGCCGAGGCGGGGGAGGACAGAGTAGATTAAGTTCCCATTTTCAGCAAAGACAGGACTCTGGCTGGACAAAGCTAGAGAACTGTACTAAGGTCACCCGCACCAAATATGACAAGAGTTGGATATCTTGGCTTGCCATGAAGAGACGGGTAAAAACCACAAGGCCGGAAAGCCAAGTTGGAGAGTAAGGCTTAGCGATAATGATTTCCTAAAAGGATATTCCATTTGCTCCTGCATCCAATAGTGGTGACACACCATCAGATGGCACTATTGTTTACATTTTAAAATCCCATGCCAAACCGGGCAGAGTATTTTCAAAGACACCTTCCCACCATGGTCTGTCATCAAGACAGTTTAACCGTGAAAGGTTCAAGATATGTAAAGTAGGACTTCTCAGAAAGTAATCCACTCATAAAGACCTAGCCTATCAGATTCAATGAACATTAGCATCCTCAGTTCTACTCCCACATAATTTGACATCCTAAGGGCTCCACTCGGTCCAAGATGGATTGCCAGCAATTGCCAGGGGCTCATGAGTGAAGGCATATCATTCTGTGGCTTCTCCTTTCCACAAACAATTACCCCTAGGACTCCGACATCCATGTACAGTCATGTCTATTAAGAGAAGTTCCACCTCTTGTAGTCATGACAGTTTCGATGACCAACTCAAGGTCCCTAGCTACTATGTTTAGCTACTACCCTGTCGGACCTGCAGGACCTTTCTCAGCACTAGAGAAAAATGGATCTTTGAGGACTATAATGGTTCTCATTACTCCTCCCACACCCACCTCACTGAACAAGCAGAAATCGACATGGGTGACAGCCAGAAAATCAATTCTGAGAGCAATGGCTGGAGTTGCCATTGTCTAGCATAGCACAGATGCCACCCACAATGGAAATTTGTTCAGCAGCAACCCTGTATTAATTATGCTCTTCACTGTTACTACTTTTTTCACTCATCTAAATAGTCCTTCCAAGCTGCTATCCTAGAGTAAAACCAGACGTGTCCATTGGTAATTGTATTATAATGAAAGATTCCATGATCACAGTGGATTACATGTGCCACCTTTTTTGTCATTTGCATTATTTATTTCAAAGTATCTGTTTTTAAAAGATATGCCCATATTTTCTCAGTAGTGGTTCTTAAGTCAAATATTACAATTTCACTGCCCTAAACATTGAGAATAAAATTTCAGCTTAAATGGGAACAGTGAAGTTTATACCGTGATGAAACAAACATGTCAGAACTCCAGAGAAACAATAACGTATGTGGACAAGCACTTATTATTTCTCAAAATGCACAGCTTAGTTACTTCATAACCACAAGTTAGCATATTACAACATGAATTTAAAATGTGTTTACAGGCAGCCATGATCTTTTGTGTCAGGAAACTGAAGGTAACTGGCTGAGATTTTAAGTTCACCCAATATGAAAAACACTTGGAGAAGATTCTGACTTGAATATATCTACAAGGATCCTATGTTTCACATAATCTCACATGTTCAGGTAGTACATGTCCTTCAATATGACTTTTAATGAGCCACAGCCAAATTTAAATATACTCAGCAGGAAAAGTCCAAGTCGAAATGGAATTGCAACCTGCTAACTGCCAATCATTCATCTAATTCCAGTGTACCTTCACCTACACCTGAATGGTAGCATACTCTGGAATCTATATCAAAGATTGCAGAAAACTCAGACCAAACTTATTTCTACACCAGGTGTTGGTGGTTCATGCCTGTAATCCTAGCTACTCAGGAGGCTGAGATGTGAGGATCAAAGTTCAAAGCCAAGAGACTCTTATCTCCAATTAACCACCAGAAGACCAGAAATAGTACTGTGGCTCAAAGTGATAGAGCACTTGCACTGAGCAAAAAGAGTTTAGGGTCAGTGCTGAAGCCCAGAGTTCAAGCCCTAAGACTAATTTTAAAAAAAACAAACTGATTGCTAGAAATATATCAATTTGTCATTAAAAAGGGGAAAGATCACTGTTAATTTGACATTGTTAATTCCAGCCTGAAAGCTATTAGCTAATTACAGCTTTATATTTTTTACTTAATTGAGCACGGTTTTTTTCATATATTACTTTATGCCAACATTGAATAAGTGAGACCTTATTTCCCCTTAAGACTTAAATGATTATTTTCAATTCGAGTTCATCCTCTGTCAGTCATGAGTATTGTGTGCCACTTTTTTTTTATTGTGAAAATACTGTACAGAGGGGTAACAATTCCATGGGCAAGAAAATTAGTACATTTCTTTTTTTTCTCTTTGTTTAAATATATTTTTATTGTGAAAATACTGTACAGAGGGGTTACAATTACATGGATAAGATAATGAGCACATTTCTTATCAAGCATTGTAGCCTCCTGCTTTGTTTCCCCTTCCCATCCCTTCGTATCCTCCCCCCCACCCCCATCCCCTCCCACCAAAGTTGTAAAGTTCGTTTTTCGACATAACAACTTGTACATCTCATTGATGCAATGGGTCCTCCTGTATCCCTGTTTTAACAATTTGTTTTTTCCCTTCCCCTCCACATATACCAACATCATATATAGTGAAAGCAGGGGTTGTATGAGTACATTTCTTATCAAGCATTGTAGCCTCCTCCATTGTTTCCCCTTCCCATCCTCCCCCCCACCCTCCCCCATCAAATCCCCCCCCAACCAAAGTTGTAAGTCGACATAACGACTTGTACATCTCATTGTTGCAATGTGTCCACCTGTATCCCTATTTAAACGATTTGTTTTTCCCCTTCCCCTCCACAAATTATACTGACATCAAATACAGTGAAAGCAGGGGTAATACTATGGGGGAGGGACATACAAAAGCAACAAAGAAATAATCTTATAAATGTGTTAAAAATAATCACATGAAAGAAAAAAAACATTTGAATACATATCTTAGGGTTCATTTCCTTAACATCAACTTATTTGACCTTTTCTGTTTGACTCAGACATATACTAGATATTGCAAATAAGGGAAACCATGGGACCTATGTTTCTTTGGGCCTGGCTTACTTCACTTAATAGAATTTTTTCCAAGCCTTTCCATTTCCTAACAAATGGGACAATGTCATTCTTTCTGACAGAGGCATAGAATTCCATTTTCTTGATCCATTAATCTACTGAGGGGCATCTGGGTTGGTTCCATATCTTAGCTATAGTAAATAATGCTGCAATAAACATAGTCGTGCTGGTAGCTTTAGTGTGGTCTTGTTTGTGAACATTTGGGTAAATGCCCAAAAGTGGGATTGCTGGGTCATAGGGGAGCTCTATGTGGAGTCTTTCCAAAGTGGTTGAACAAGTTTACACTCCCACCAACAATGCAGTAAGGTTCCCTTCTGTCCACATCCCCTCCAGCATCTGTTGTTATTAGAGTTCTTCATTTTAGCCATTCTAACTGGAGTGAGGTGGTATCTCAATGTTGTTTGGATTTGCATTTCTTTTATGGCTAGAGAGATTGAGCATTTCTTCATGTGTCTATTGGCCATCCTTCTTTCCTCTTCAGAGAAGTTTCTCTTTAAGTCTTTAGCCCACTTATTTATTGGACAGTTGTTTGAGGATTTGTTGTTGGGGGATTTAATTTTTTGAGTTCCAGGTATATTTTAGATATGAGACCCTTGTCCGTTGTATGGCTAGTGAAGATCTTCTCCTAATCCGTGGGCTTTCTATTGATCTTGCTAGCTATGTCCTTTGCCATGCAGAAGCTCTGCAATTTCATGAAATCCCATTTGTCCAACCTTTCTTTGATTTGTTGTGTTTCTGGGTCTCTATTAAGAAAATTTCGGCCTGTGCCAAGGAGACCTAGGGTTTCCCTAGTCCATCCTGTAATGTTTTCAGAGTGTCCGATTTGATTCCGAGGTCTTTGATCCATTTGGAGTCGTTTCTGGTGCAGGGTGATATATAAAGATCTAGCTTTAGTTTTCTGCAAGTAGTTAACCAATTTTGCCAGCACCATTTACTGAAGAGGCTGTCTTCCTTCCATTCTATTTTTTTAGCTCCTTTATCGAAGATTAGATGGCTATAAGTCTGTAGGTTCATTTCTGGGTTTTCAATTCTATTCCATTGGTCCTGAGGTCTGTTCCTGTGCCAATACCAAGCTGTTTTGATTACTATGGCTTTATAGTAGAGTTTGAAATTTGATATTGATATTCCTCCAGCAGTGTTCTTTCTGTTGAGGATCGTTTTTGCTATTCGGGGTCTTTTATTGTTCCATATGAATTTTTGGATTGCCTCTTCTATTTCCTTGAAGAATGAGGTTCGAATATTGATAGTTATCGCATTGAATTTGTAGATAGCCTTGGGAAGTATTGCCATTTTCATGATGTTGATCTTTCCAATCCAGGAGCATGGGAGTTTTTGCCACTTTCTAAGTTCTGTTTTGATTTCCTTTTTCAAGTTTTTAAAGTTTTCAACATAGAGGTCCTTCACTTCTTTGGTTAAGTTAATTCCTAGGTATTTTATTTTTTGTGTGCCACTTTTTTTCAGAGGCACAATCTCAGCCCTGGACAGCCAGGAGACCAACAGGGAAGGGAGAACTGAAAAATATGACATAGATAAAATGGAGAGAAAGGATAAAAAGAATTATACCCAAGTTTAATGTAATGGGTATTGATAATATTAAGTGCTTGCTCTGACTTCCAAAAAACTGAGGGGGAAACCTCAAGACAGAGAATTTTAAATACAACCTTGTCCCCATCATTCAAACTGTGTCTCACAGATAGCAACAATGGTGTCACAAAATCTTCGATCTCACCCAGACCTAGGGAACCAGAATCAAATCATACCACACGTGCAAGTGGCAGGAGTAGATGTCATGTTTGAGAAGGGTTGCTTGGCTGGGAATGTGGCTTAGTGGTAGAGTGCTTGCCTCGTGTGTATGAAGCCCTAGGTTTGATTCCTCAGTACACAGAAAATGCTGGAAGTGGTACTGTGGCTCAAGTGCTAGAATGCTAGCCTTGAAAAAAAGAAGCTCAGGGACAGTGTCCAGACCTAGAGTTCAAGCCCTAGGACTGTCAAATAAAAAGGGGGGGGGGGGGCTGCTCAAACTGGTGATGGTGATTCACACCTATAATCCTAGCTATTCAGAAGGCTGAGGCCTGGGCTAGAAAATCTTATCTCCAATTAACCACCAGAAAACCAGAAGTGCAGCTGTGGCTCAAAGTGGTAGAAGACTATCCTTGAGCAAAAGAGCTCGGAGACAGTGGCCAGGCCCTGAGTTCAAGACCCATAACTGGCCAAAAAAAAAAAAAGTGGACTATTGAAAAAATAGAATCCTAATGTAAGAAGCCAGTTCTAAGAAAATCTGGTTATAATAACCACACTAAGGAAGAAAATAAGGCATTCCTTCCCTTAAATATGCTACAGAGAACAGGTATGGTGGTACCTCCTATAATCCCAGCACTCAGAAGGCCAGAGAAGGAGTATCATGTCAGCCAGCCTGGGATACATACCAAGATTCTATAACAAAAATAAAGAAAAAAGAAAAAAGTGCTCAGGGCTTCCTGCCCATGAATTTTAGAGTTAACTAGACAGTGTACTCATTCTAACATGTGATTTTTTTTTAGCATCACCTTTTGCCTGTATTTAACTCCTTGTCTGTATTATAATGAAAGTACTCACAAGATGTCACATGATAAAGATTTGTGTTTTATTCATAACTTGTTACATGATGTTTTGTGATATACTGAGTGTGTGTGTGTGTGTGTGTGTGTGTGTGTGTGTGTGTGAGTGTGTGCGCGCGCGCTGATACTAGGACCTGAACTCAAGGCCTCATGTTCTTCCCTTTGCTTTCTTGCTCGAGGCTGGTACTCTACCACTGAGCCACATCTCTTCTGTGACTTTTTGCTAGTAACAGAGTCTAATGGACTTTTTCTACTCAGGTTGCCTTCAAATTGCAATCATCAGATCTCAGCCTCTTTAGCAGCTAAGATTACAGGTGTAAACCACCACCCCCTAACTATAATCTATTGACTTTTTAAAATCAACTTTATTAAGGCAAAAATCAACACCAAAAAGTGAATATATTTTGAGGCTTGCTTTCAATAAATTTTGACAGCAGTATACTCATCACCAAAAACAAGATACAAAACAATTCCATCATACTAAAAAGTTCTCTCCTTTGCTACTTGTTGACACTCTCTGCTCCCAGTTCCAAGAATTCACAAATCTGTTCTGTCTTATCTTTCCTAGTTCTATTGTTTTCAAATCTAGTCTTCTGTGTCCATTACTCAACCATTTAGAAAGCTAGGCACACCACATATTTCATCCAGTGACAGACTATATATACAACAGTGGTCCCCTAAGATTACATCACCTAGTAAGGTCACAGCTGTCTTAGTTTGTGTAAATGCACTCTAGTGTTCACATGATACAATCGCCTAATGATGCATTCAGACTGGGAAAAGTCATCTTGTTGAAATGTTCCTACTGCTCAAGCAACTTAGAGATTCGATGCATTCCCCATCAAAATACCATTCACTTTTTTCACAGAAATAGAAAATAAGTCCTCAAATTATATGGTACTACAAATGACCCCCATTAGCCAAAGCAATCTAAACAAATAGAACCAAACTGGAGAAAACACAATACATGACCTTCAAGCCTATCACAAAGCTATAGTAATCAAAGTATGTGACACTGGCACAAAAGCCAACACATAGATGAATGGTCCAGAACAGAGAGCCAGGGCATACATCCACTCATCTACAGCCAACTTATCTCTGACAAATGTGCCAAATACATACATGGAAAAAAAGGACAGGATGGAAAAAAGAAACTTCAATAAATTATGCTGGGAAACTGTGTGCATTTGGCAAAATGAAAGCAAACTCATCTCTACATATAAATAACAACTCAAACTGGATCAGACCTATAGGCAAGACCTGAAACTATCAAACTATTAGAATAAATGATAGGGAAATACTTCAAAGCATTGGTATAGGATATAGTTTTAGAATGACACACTAAAAGTAACATACACAAATAAATAGATTGATGCATGCATGCATGTATATATTGACATACTGACAATGATTCTATTATCTTTAAAAGAGAGAGTGAGAGAGTGAGACAGAGAGACAGAGAGACAGACAGAGAGAGAGAGAGAGAGAGAGAGAGAGAGAGAGAGAGAGAGAGAGAGAGAGAGAGAGAGAGAGAGAGAGAGAGAGAGAGCTGGATGCTGGTGGCTATTGCCTGTAATCCTAGCTGCTCAGGAAGCTGAGATCTGAGGATCACAGTTTGAAGCCTAAGCAGAAAGTCTCTATGAGTCTCTTATCTCCAATTAACCACTTAAAAACCAGAAGTGGGAATGAGAGGGAGAGAGGGAACAGCTTACACTAAGCAAAAGGAAAGAAATATCACCTGATGTGAAAGAAATAATTGTATTGTCAAAGCTCATAGAATTCGCAAATTTTATAGACCATGATAATGACAATTTACCTTGTGAAGGTTAAAATGTGTTTGTGACTCTAAGTATCACTATTTCACAATACTGTGAAATATGTGAAATTTAATCACCTAATCTCAATTTTTTTAAAAAAAAGTAAGAGAAGTGGGTTAGGAGTGATGGGTGAACAATGTTATCAGACTCTTTGTATTCATATATTGTTTTGTAGAATGGGAATTCTTTGTACAACTACTTAAAGATGATAAAAAAAATTAAAAAAAAAAAAAACAGAAGTAGAGCTGTGGTTCAAAGTGGTAAAGCACTAGTCTTCAGCTAAAGAGCTCAGTGAAATCACCCAGGTCCCCAGAGTATAACCCCCATGACCAACAACAAATAAATAAAGATAAAAGAATCAACAGAGTGAGAATAAAAAGAAATGCATGCATACTGTTCATTCAATAGGGATTAATGTTCATAACATATGAAGGACTCACAAAACTCACCAGCAAACAAAACAATTTAAAATGGACAAATAACCAAGAGCTGTTGGCTCATGCCTGTAATTCTATTTACTCAGGAAGGTGAGATTTAAGGATCATAGTACAAAGTTAGCCTGGGCAGGAAATCCATGAGACTCTTACCTCTAATTAACTACCAAAAAGCCGGAAGTGAAGCTATGGTCAAATAGTAGAGCACTAGCCTTGGGCAAAAAGCTCAGGAACAGTACCCAGTCCCGGAGTTCAAATCACCAGAGAAATGCAAATCAAAGCCATCTGAGATTTCATCTCACCTCAATTAAAATGATTGTTTTTAATACTGGCAAGGAGCGGAGAAAGGAAAAATCTTACACAGCATTGATGGGAATGTAAATTGGTACAATTATGGAAATCATAGAAGTTCCTCAAAAGACTAAAGATAGAACCAGTCTATCATCCAGCTATCCCACTACTATATATCCAAAGGAAATGGAAACAGTTTATCAGGGAGATAACCTCTCCCGTGTGCCTTGAATCACTAGTCATAAGAGCCAACGTATGGAATCAACCTAAGTGTCCATCAGTGGATTAATGGACAAAAAAATGTGGATATACACATAAAAGAACATTACTCAGTCATTAAAAAAAAAAAAAAGAATGAGGGCTGGAAAGGTGGCTCAGTGGTAGAGCACTTGCCTTGCATGCATGAGGCCCTGGGTTCAATTCCTAAACACCACATAAGTAGAAAAAAAAAAGCTGGAAGTGGTGCTGTGGCTCAAATGGTAGAGTGCTATCCTTGAGCTGAAGAGCTGAGGGACAGTGCCCAGGCCCAGAGTTCAGGCCCCACGACCATACCCCCCCCCAAAAAAAAGAATGAGCCAGGTGCCAGTGGTTCATTGGTTCATGACTATAATCCTAGCTATTCAGGAAAGTCCCTGTAAGACTATTATCTACAATTAGCCACAAGAAAATCAGAAGTGATGCTGTGGCTCAAAGTGATAGAGTACTAACTTTGAGCAAAAAAAGCTCAGGGACAGCGCCTAGCAGTGAGTTTGAGCCCCACGACAAAAAAAAATAAAGAAATAAAGAAATCCTCTCAATCACAAAAACATGGATGAAATTGGAGGACACTGAGTATAATATGCTAGACAAAGACAAATGTGCCATGTTTTCATTTATATGCAGAAGCCAAAAACAGTTGATTTCATAGAAATAGAACAGTGGCCAGGCACCAGTGGCTCACACCTGTAATCCTAGTTACTCAGGAGGCTGAGATCTGAGGATCACTGTTCAAAGCCAGCCTAGGCAGGGAAGTCCGTGATACTCTTATCTCCAATAAAACCACTAGAAAACCGGAAGTGTGGCGCTGTGGCTCAAGTGGTAGAGCGCTTGCCTTGAGCTCAAGAGCACAAGGACAGCACTCAAGCCCAGAGTTCAAGCCCCACGACCAACCAAAAAAAAAGAAAAGAAATAGAACAGTGGCCCATAGATGCTAGGAAGGGGAGGGGAGATAGTGAGGGGGATACTGGAAGGTTGGATGGGGGTACCAAAATACAGCTACATGAGTGGAATAAGTACTAGTATTGTATAAAACAGTAGAACGTCTATAGTTCAAAACTTTATACTTCAAAAAAACTACATGAAATTAAGTTTTCTCCATAGAAAAAAATGAAAAATGCATTTAAAAAACCTGATTATCCTGATTTGACCATTACAAATCATATCCATGTATCAAACTGTCACACTGTACTCTACAAATATGTAAAATTTAAATAAAAAGAAATAAATGAGCAAAGAGACTGAACATTTTTTCTAAATAAGACAACAAATGTTATTTGAAAAGATAATCATTAATCATCAGAGAAATGCAAATCAAAACTCCAATGAGATATCACCCATATATGTTAGGATGACGACTCAAGTACTCTGAAGAAGGTCAGAGCTATCAAGTGTTGTGAAGCTGTAAAGAAAAGCAAATGCATACTCACTGCTGGTTAAGAATGTAAATGGAGCCGGGCGCTGGTGGCTCACGCCTGTAATCCTAGCTACTCAGGAGGCTGAGATCTGAGGATCGCGGTTCAAAGCCAGCCCGGGCAGGAAAGACCGTGAGACTCCTATCTCCAATAAACCACCAGAGAACCAGAAGTGGCGCTGTAGCTCAAGTGGTAGAGCGCTCGCCTTGAGCTAAAGAGCTGAGGGACAGCGCCCAGGCCCAGAGTTCAAGCCCCACGACCGACAAAAAAAAAAAGAATGTAAATGGACATGGCCCTTATGTGAGAATATAAAGTACCACAAAAAACTGAAAATAGATACAGCAGGTGATCCAGCAATCTAAAGAAATATACATAAAAAGGAAATGCTATCAGCATCTTAAAGAGATTTTCATCCTCATACTCACTATTTTTTACATGAGCCAAGATATGAAAATAACCTAAGCTATAAATAGATAAATTAAGATGATAACTAGGAAGCTGGATGGATGGAGGGGAGGGAAGAGGGGCAGGGAAGGAAAAAGGGCAGAGGCGGGAAAAAGGGCAGAGGAGGGAAAAAAGGGCAGGGGAGGAAAGAAGGGCAGGGGAGGGAAAAGAAGGGCAGGGGAGGGAAAAGAAGGGCAGGGGAGGGAAAAGAAGGGCAGGGGAGGGGAAAAAAGGGCAGGGGAGGGAAAAAAAGGGCAGGGGAGGGAAAAAGGGGGAGGAAAAAGGGGAGAGGGCCAGGCAATTCAGTCAAAAAGGACATTCTATCATTTGAGACACCAAATGGATGAGCCTATAGATTACACTAGGTGAAAAAAGCCAAACACAGAAAAACAAGTACTATATGATCTTATTATGTGGAATCTAAAAAGACTCAAACTCAGTTAGGCATTAGTGGCTCACACCTGTAATACTAGCTACTCAAGAGGGTGAGATCCAGAGGACTGTGTTTCTAAGCCAGCCTAGGAAGAAAAGTCTGAGACTCTATCTAAAAAATAATCAGCAAAAGGCCAGGTTGGAGGCATGGTGTTGAGCATGTTAATTTGGTGATGGTACATATAGCAAATCAAATTGTACACCTTGAATACACATACACATTTCTTTGTCAATTATTTTAAGTACAAAAGTAGACAAATATGAAGACTTTAAAAATAAATCTCTGAGCATTCTGCCTTTTGAGACAATTTTATGTAAATACATAAATACATAAATAAAAACTCAAAGCTTTAATTCTATTTTGTAGATTTGGGTTATAATTTTAAAATCTAATTTATTTAAAAGTATTTTGGCCATTCCTACCAACAACTTGGCAATTTTAATATGTTCTCATTATGAAGAAAAAAATCTGTGTTTCATGGAAGAGATTTTCAAAGTGACTTTTGAAAGGCTCCCCAGAGAACCGCTATGGAGAGATTGACGTGAAGAAAACCCAACATTGGCCATGTGGGATCACCATATGCATACCACAGGGGACTTCTCAGAAGCAGTGTGGGGACGTGGGCTCCGGCTGGACACAGAACGTTCAGGAACAGCAAGGATGTCTTCTGTGTCTCCTCCTGAGGCTGTCTGTTTGATGTGGTGCCACTAAATGTCCATGAGCTATTTACACTGAGTGGCAACAATGTGGGTTATCACCTACCAACGCATTTATTAAGTGTTCATTTTTCTTTTGTCATTCAATGGCTAAAGGAAATCATGTACTTGTGGGTGGTGAACAGACCTTCAGAAACAGTACTTAACAAACAACTTTTTGGAAAAAGCTGTAGGGTCAATGAGCCACGGTTTTGTAAAAAACCAAAGGAAAAACAGTTGCACTTGGAGGAATTTATAATTTGAATTCAGCAGAAAAGATAGTCTTGCATATTAATAAGAACAGATGAGGTATATAAAAACTCACACTTGGAAACCCTCAAATGTGACCTGCTTCACAACAGTGGTTTTCAAGTACTTATCTCCTATAAGAAAAAAATACATCTTATAGCCAGGCACTAATGGCTCTGGCCTATATTCCTGGCTTCTTAAGAGGCTGAGATTTAAGAATCATAGGTTGGAAGCCAATTATCCAGCAAAAAGCTGGACACAGAGATGTGGCTCAAATGGTATAACACTAGCCTTCGATGAAAAAGCTAAGGGACAATGTTCTGACCTAGTTAAAGCCCTACAACAGGAACAAAAAAAGAAAAGGACTATCTTTCTCAGTACTATTTCAAGAAGCCTAGAAGTCCAGGAGCTTCTGTGATGAGATTTTGAGGAGTCATAAAAATGTGTGTTCTGCGATATTCATGGCAGCATTGCTCATAAAAGAGTAAGATTGAGAAATAACTAAAACATACAAAGTTAGAGAACTGTAATAAAAAGTAATCACAGTCTGCCAGTCAGGTTTGATGCTCCACTCAGCCTTTGGCAAGTTACATGCCGATTCCTCATAAGGAGACTGTGATCACTACCATGGGTGGGGTATTGAGCATAGCACCTAGTATAGAACAGCCTTTCACGATTACATGATGATGCCACCTGGAAAAATAATGCTGTCAATCCACTTTTCCTCCTTCATAAATAAAATTGGCTTATGTGATTAAATGTTTCAGAGTATGTCATAAAGTGGAAAACCTGACAGTACTTTAACACAGAAATGAAAATTAGCACTGTGAACCTCTGTGTGTGATACACTCAGGAACATACAACAGCACCCAAGCAGTATTCTGTCCAGGAACACATAAACAAAATCAAGAGAAAACATCAAATAAATCCAAATGGAGAGGCATTCTATAAAACAAATAACCTTTACTCTTCTAAAATATCAATGACTTCAAAGGTAAGGGATAAAAGAAGACTAAAGAATAGTTCCAAATTAAAAAGAAAGGAAAGATCTGAGAAATAAAAGCTACATGTAATCTTAGACCACATCTTGAACATTTTATAAAGGACATAACTGGCAAAGCTAGAATATAGACTGCAGATTCATGTATTGTTATCAATTAGCTCTCCCAATTTTAGTAACTGCAATGGGATATATAGACTATTCTTATTCTCAGGAATTGGGCTATGAAGTATGAAGAAAAAGGGGCCATGCGAACTATTGTAAAAAAAAATCAAAAAATTACTCATTTCGATGTCTGTGTACATACATATACCAAGGAAATGACAGAATGATAGAGCAAATATGGCAAATATTAAAAATTAATAAATCTAGATAAAAGGTACTTGAATATTCTACTATACTTGTAATTTTCCTGTAAGCCTAAAATGATTTCAAAGAATCATTCAGAAGGACTAGTATAATGAACACCTCTATAGCCACCACTTAATCTCAAAAATGGGCAAAGATCTTGCCCTTGTCACATCCCTTTCCCCGCTTCCCCTCACCTTCTCTCCCCTCCAATATCCACACATATCCACACATACCCCCACACCATATCCATATACACTTTGCTTTCTCAACCAAGTTGGTTCTGATGCCTGAACCAAAGCATCATCCCATTTTCTCTAATCCCTTCAGTATGACTCAAAGAATAAACCCATTCTTCTAGATAGCCTACAAATATATTAAACAACAAAAATGACATTCTCACATCAATAATTATTGCTATGCAACTGTTCATTTATTCCACAAACATTTTGCAAGATTTCTATGAAGCAGAGAGTGAGCTAGAGTGACCAATGGAACAAATTCACATTCCTGCCTTCATGGACTGTAGACTGTTGTTTTCAAAAGTCACACTAGTCATTACATAATTACAATTGAGAGTAGTGCTCATATGCCAGATTATATCTACTTTAAACTTAACTTGTAAAAAAATAAAATAAACTTAACTTGTACTGGTAATAGTAATGGGTTGAGAACTGGTTAACACATTCATTAGATTTGCAGGTGTAGGCAAACAGAAACCTAATATAGTTACCTTAAGAGATTTTCTGGACCCTTTGTCTTATATATAAGTGTATCTGATTTGGGGAGGGGAAAGGGAAGCACAGAAATGAAGGGACAAAGGGTAAACCAATTCAGCAGTAAAACCCACTAGACACTACACTGGAAATGAACTATACAACTTGGGGGCAGGGGAGAGAAGTCAGGAGAAAAACTGGGAGAGAAGGAGGAAAGGGTAACACTGTTCAAAAGGAAATGTACTCATTGCCTGACCTATGGAACTGTAACCTCTCTGTACATCATCTTTACAACACTGACTGAAATTTTCAAGTTCTAATAAAAACTTCCTACAAAAAAAAAAAATGAGGAAAAAAGAGTAATGTATTGGCTTTCTCTGGGCACAGAAATGCACGTGCTAGCTTCCTCTGAACCTCCAGGTCTCAACTTTCTCCTCAGTGTTGATTTTTTTTCTTTGTTTTTTGTTTTTTTCTTGTTGGTGGTAGTGGTCATGGGGCTTTAACTCTGGACCTGGCTGATGTCCCTCAGCTCTTCAGCTCAAGGCAAGCACTCTATCACTTGAGCCACAGAGCCACTTCCAGTTTTCTCGTGGTTCATTGGAGATAAGAGTCTCCTGGACTTTTCTGCCCGGGCTGGCTTTGAACCTCAATCCTCAGATCTCAGCCTCCTGAGTAGCTAGGAGGACAGGCATAAGCCACTGGCACCGGGCTTTTGATTTTATTCTTTTTGCCACATGCCTGAGAGACTGAGGCTGGCAGTCCAGCTATATAAGGAACTTACAATTCTAGATGAGAGAGAGAGAGAGAGAGAGAGAGAGAGAGAGAGAGAGAGAGAGAGAGAGAGAGAGAGAGAGAGAGAGAGAGAGAGAGAACACTAGCTCCCAGTGTCCTCAAACCAATGGTTGGAGAAGATCTGATTTGACATCCGTGGGTCACAGGCTAGTTTTGAACCAATTCTTTAGGTCAAAGGGTTGGAGTTCTCAGATTGGTCAAGCTAAGTTCTATGGTCATGCATGACTCCTGGGACTAGCCTGGTTGCTTCTGTCCATTGTAAAGTAGGGACTCAGCCCAGATGCCTTAATGGATGAATGGATCAAGAAAATGTGGTATATATACACAAGGGGATTTTACTCATCCATTAGAAAGAATGATATTATACCATTTATAAAGAAATGCAAAGACGTGGAAAAATTATGTTAAGTGGAATCAGGACAAGAGAGACAAAGGATACATGTTTTTGCCTTATATGTGGAAGCCAGATTTAGCTTGTAAATATATTGGGTGGTATGCAAGTATATACAGATGTGTTAACTGAAAGACACTAGATTCATGAGAAAATGCAAATGTTATAATTCCTTAGAAAGGCAAAGTCAAGGTTCAACAAAATAAACACCAGGAAGCTGGTACTTGACAGAGGTGGGGTAGGGTCAAGGGAAAACAGTAGATGAATTAAGAGAAAAGGAGAAGAATGCAGTCAGGAATTCACTGTACATTCTACAAAATTAAGAAGAGTAAAGGGGTGGGTAGTGGAGGGATGGGCGAGAATGTTGAAAGGGGTGGCATTAATCAAGAATTCATAACTGCTTTGTTTAATGGCAAGTCCTTTGTACAACTATTTAAGGATTTTGGGGGGGGGGTCCAGTCGTGGGGCCTGAACTCTGGGCCTGGGCGCTGTCCCTCAGCTCTTCAGCTCAAGGCTAGCACTCTACCACTTGAGCCACAGCACCACTTCCAGCTTTTTTCTTTTTGCTTATGTGGTGCTGAGGAATTGAACCCAGGGCCTCAGGCATGCAAGGCAAGCGCTCTACCATTAAGCCACCTTCCCAGCCCCTATTTAAGGATTTTTATTTTAAAAAAAAAAAAAAAGGAAAGGCTTTTGAACCAATATAAGAAATGGTTAGAAACCATCCAAGTAAGGTGGTGTCTGAGATTCTGCATACCCACGGATTCAGGGAACTTGAGGTGGGCCTAAGAAACAGAAGGTTTTCAATAAAACTTTCCATCCTCCACCGTCTTCCTAGCACACAATGCTCATTCAGTAGGTATTAGAACACAAGGAGAAAGAACAAAAGGCTTCAGGGCGCTATAACTGGGGCTATGTCTTAACAAGCCAGTTCCACCAGAGGTCAGGGCAGAGCACAAAGCAGGGATGATTCCAAACCAACAGTCTCTAAAAACATCAGTTTACAACAGCCAGAAACAAACTCAGGCTTTAGAGCCATAATTCCTTCATAGTTACCTTTCAAAGCTGACAGGTCTAGACTCTGGCACAGAGACGGGAAGGAAGAAGAAAGCAGTAGTACTCACTAGATACTATGTAGGAAATGAACGATATAAGTTGAAGGGAGGGGTTTTAGAAAAGGAAGACAGAGAAAATGAGGAAGGGGGTGACAATGTTCAAAAAGAAATGTACTTATTACCTGACTTATGCAACTTTAACCCCTCCATACATCACCTTTACAATAAAATAAAATAAAATAAAACATTCTGTTAATTGCTTAAGTTCTGCTGAATTAGGTTCATAGCTGGCAGGGCCCCAAAATCTTTACAATGACAGATGAAGCCAGGCCCTGGTGTCTCTCACCTGTAATCCTAGCTACTCAGAAGGCGGAGATCTGAGAATCACAGTTCAAAGCCAGCCCCGGCAGAAAAGTTTGTGTGACTCCTACCTCCAATTAATCACCACAAAGCTAAAAGTAGAGCTGTGGCTCAAGTGGTATAATGCCAACTGTGAGCAAAAATGCTAAGGGAAGTGCTCAGGCCCTCAGTTCAAACTCCAGTACTGGCACAAAAAAGCATACGATAAATAAGAACCTGATAAGTCAAAAAGTATTACAGCTTCTCAAACTAGAAATAAAAAAGTGTCATGGTGGTTTAATTTCCAGTAAAAGTAACATCAGTAACTATGACCTACATATAAGTAAAAAGCAGTTGCTATTCAGGATTCTTAGAAAAAAAAATTTAAGAATAAAAACTAGGGAAACTACTGTGGTTACCACTGGCCCCTTTAGGCTATGATCTCATATGGTGATTTTTGTGGGATTCCCAGCCCCTCCCTGTTCCTGGTGGGGCCTAGGTTTTCAATCCCTCTTGCCCAGGAAGCTGGTTTTCAATAACCTAAGAGCTCATGACCACAGTGAGCTTGTTTTCTCCTTGGCTCTTTCTGTCCACTTAGGTTATTGTTTCCCCTTACCTTTTTTGTTATTTTTTTCTACCTTTTACCTTTTCTTTTTTCTTAGTTTTGGTGATGCTGGGTATAGGCCTCAGGACCTTGGACATGTAGTACTCTACATGTCTTAGACATGTAAGTTATACTATGCTACATCTCTAACCTTTTTTTCACAAAATTTAAAATTTTTGTTTTTCTTATTTTTCCCTTCTGTGTCTTTTTACTTTTATTTTGCCTGTTTTTTTGTTATGCTTCACTTCACTGTTCTTTTTCTTTTTTCTTTTTTTAATTTTATTGTAAAGATGCTGTACAGAGGGGTTACAGTTACATAAGGTAATGAGTACATCTATTGTCCTCATTTTTAAAAATTTAGTCTGTTGATGTATGCTTTTTTTAGTATGGTGTGATTTGGTTCAATTAGTAGAGCACTTGCTTAACAAACATGGGGCCCTTTACTGGGTCTGGGCACCCTTCGGTTTTTCCACTCAAGGTTTGGCACTCTACCACTTGAGCTATAGCACCACTTCTGGCTAATTGGAGATACAAATCTCACAGACTTTCCTGCCCAAACTAGCTCTAAACTATATGATCTGCAGATGTCAGCCTCCTGAGTAGCTAAGATTACAGGCCTGAGCCACCAGCACCTGGCTGTTTTCATTATTTTTTTTTTGGGGGGGGGGGTCGGGTCATGGGGCCTGAACTCTGGGCCTGGGTGCTGTCCCTCAGCTCTTCAGCTCAAGGCTAGTGCTCTACCACTTGAGCCACAGTGCCACCTCCGACTTTTTTCTTTTTTTTTTTTTTTTTGGCTTTTTTCTTTTTGCTTATGTGGTGCTAAGGAATCGAACCCAGAGCCTCAGGCATGCAAGGCAAGCACTCTACCACTGAGCCACCTTCCCAGCCCTTCATTGTTTTTTAAAACAGTATTTCTTTGACCAGAGTAGGTCATATGGCCAAGTCTAAATGTAGAAGATGAAAAATAGCATCCATTTCTTTTTTCTTTTCTCTCACTTTTTCTCTTCCTGATTCATGAATCCCCTGGCTGGTGGACACTTGGCAACCTGACAAGTATTTTACATTCAAAAGGTCAGGCTCTGAGGAATTGTATCCAGAGACTCTGGTGCAGGGAGCCTTGCCACTCACGCCTGGATGCTCAGACCTGGCATCTGTGTCCCCTGCCCCTGGCATTCTGACAGCTGTGGAAAAAGAACCCAGCTTCCCAACTTGGGCTGTCAGTGTAAGCACAGCAGCCCTTTTGCCTTGTTTACAGCAAAAGGTCAATGCGCAATTTCACTCCAGGGAGCCTTCTCTCCCCCCCCCCACCCCCACCCCTTTACTTCAGCACACTGGTTTTGGTTTTTAATTGTTGCTTGTATTTTTCAACTACTTTATCATCTTCAAAGCATTTTCCTTTTCACATTCTCACTCTCTCAAATAGAGGGAGGATGTCAGAAAAATCACGTTTCCTTTAGACAAGAAGAAACAGGCCCAGGGAAATCATGCAGTTGAGTGTTAAGAGAAATATAATACAATGCTTAAGAACAGGGCTAGGGATGTAGCTTGGCGGTAAAGTATATGGTTAGCATGCACAAGGCCCTGGGTTCAATCTCTAACATCAAAAGCAAACAGAAGGCTTCAGAGTTAGCCTCTTGCATGCAACCAACCACCTAATCTTGGGCAAAGTATATTAATTCATATTTTCTCTCTCTTTCTTTCTTTCTCTCTCTCTGTTTTATGATTGTATACAGATAATGACTTACCGATTTCATAAGCTTTTACAAAAATAACGTATAATAATATGGCTAGATGTTGGGAATACAGTAATAGCAGAGTAAATCATCCATATTGTTCTACTATTTGCATTGCTTTTGTTAATACATAGCAAGTTAGTGGCAAATCAAAGCCAAAAGCTAACATCCAGGAGCTCAAAAGCTATGCTTCCTACCCCTCAAAAAAGACAATAAGAACCATGACAAGATCCTGTCTCACAAAAAAAAAAAAAAAGAGGACATTGCTTACATAATTTGACAAAAAAAAATCAGGAATAATATATGTAATGTACATATGTCAAAGTAAAACCAGGAAACTTAAGGGGATTGGGACAGATGGGGAGGGAGAAAGATGGAAAGGGTGATATTGATCAAGAATTATTATACACAGAAATTGACAGGTTTAATTGGAACTCCTTTGTATAATTATTTAGAGATAATTTAAAAGAAAAATTTAAGGGTAAAAAAAGAATTTCAGGTCCCTGAACCTTTCAGAGCCCAGAACCTGAGCTGGCCTTTCTATTTTACTATTAGTCTTTCCCACAACAGCCTAATATTCTAAGTAAGTAATGTTAAATAAAAATTACAGGACAGGTGCTCGCTTTGGCAGCACATATACTAAAATTGGAACGATACAGAGAAGATTAGCATGGCCCCTGTGCAAGGATGACACGCAAATTCGTGAAGCGTTCCATATTTTTTACAGGTGGACCCATTGCAACAATGAAATGTACAAGTCGTTATATTGAAAACGAACTTTACAACTTTGGTGTGGGGGGGGGGGCGGGGAGATGGGAAGGGATGGGAAGGGGGAACAAAGGAGGAGGAGGAGGCTACAATGCTTGATAAGAAATGTACTCATTATCTTGCCCATGTAATTGTAACCCCTCTGTACAGTATTTTCACAATAAAAAAAAAATAAAATAAATTACAGGACAGAGCTGGGAAGGTGGCTCAGTGGTAGAGTGCTTACCTTGCATGCATGAGGCCCTGGGTTCAATTCCTCAGCACCACATAAGCAGAAAAGGCTGGAAGTGGTGCTGTGGCTCAAGTGGTAGAGTGCTAGCCTTGAGCTGAAGAGCTGAGGGACAGTGCCCAGGCCCAGAGTTCAGCCCCATGACCGGAAAAAAAAAAATTACAGGACATCACTCTCTAGTCAGGCTCAGGTATTAAGCCCAAGCAGAACAAGCTGAAAATTCACAATGGATTCCACCCACACTGAAACTCCACTTTATCATCTTAAACTAAGCTTTTCATCTAAATAATCAGAATTGCAAAAGTAACAGCCAATTTCCCAAGCCAGCCAGTAAAAATTGACATGATAGTGAAGTTCCTATTCCTCAATCCCTCTACCACAAAAAAAGAAGAAAAAGCACTCTGAAGTAAGCTGGTGTGAAGCAGTCAGAATTTTTCTATTCTTTTCTACCCAGTCCTCACCTCCGCATGGAAAGTCATGTTGGAATGATTGATCTGCTTTTGTTTTTGTGTGTATTTCCTTTAGGTTGTTTCTGCCTATAAAATCATTATCTTCTGTTTGACTCATTAGAACACACTTATTCTACTGTATGGGATAAATTGTTGACTGATTCTAGAATTGAAAATAAAATCAATGAAGAACTTTAAATGAAACTTTCGGTATTTGTTCTTTGGTAGTGAGTAGTTTCCAAAAAAGTCAGCTACTGATAATCAAAGTTCATGCATACAGCCAAGGGTTTCAAATCCTTCCCCCATGAACACTGCATTAAGTTCTCTCAAAACTCACCAACTTTCACACTTCACATATGACTTTCCTCCTTCATCCCTGGGTAGTTTTCCTGGGAATGTGTGATGAGCAGGGAAAGGTTTCAAGATTAGCAACAGGAGAATTAAAAAAAAAAAAAAAAAAGTAGTAAAAAAGGAAGGTTTGCTGTTACCCAGTAACAATTATCAACATGTCAACTTATGACTACAGTAAGTATCAACAATTTAATAACAATTATCAGGCTGTCAATCCCTAAGTACAACTGAGTTTGTCCACCATAAAGAGAATGAAAGAAATGCTTAGTTATATAATGCATAAATAAACAAGAAAAGAATTAAATTTCAAATGTAACAGAGACTACATAGGAGAAAAAGATCAAATGAAAGACAAAAATACAAGGACAAAATCAAAATCTCCAAGAAATACATTCAACCATGACTATGAAGGCAAAGAAAATATGAGGGGAAAAATACATGCATCTTTTCACTGCACTTAGTGTAGCTAAAGAACAAACAGTATATAATTACATGAAATTAAACCAATTGCTTTTGTTCCTAATTAACATGCCACAGCCCAACATGATGGTGGAGGTCTTTTTTGATGCCTTTCCCATGCCACAGAAATATCATAACCAGAATGAAAGATTCTTCGGGGGGAAGGGGAAGAGGGTCATGGGCCTGAACTCTGGGCCTGGGCGCTGTCCCTCAGCTTTTCCTAGTGCTCTACACTTGAGCCACAATGCCACTTCGGGCTTTTTCTGCTTATGTGGTGCTGAGGGATCCAACGCCGGGCCTCATGCATGCAAGGCAAGCAGTCTACAGATGAGCCACCTTCCCAGCCTCAGAATGAAAGATTATTGGTTTTTAATAGCTTTCTCTACAGTATTAACTAAGGCTTAGGGAAGATACATGCAGAAGGTCTATGTGAAAATAATTTGGATTCCAAATGCATTTACCAGTTCTATTATGGTACATCGCAGACAAATTCACCATGAGGAGATATCCCAAGACCAATTGTTCTCAAATTTCATTGTTAGCTTATCTTCGTTTCTCTTTTGAAAATGTGCCATTATTTTTAACATGGAACAGGAAATCCTTGACTCTTCTAGCATCAAATTACAACCCTAGTTCTGATTACTGCCCTCGTTCATTTTTATATAGTGTAGCTTAGCTACAATGGACTTAAACTCTTGTTCCCAGTAAACTCATAGCCTTCCTCAAAGCCCAGCTCAAATATCTCCTGTTCTGTGAAAGCTCAGCTACAGATAAAGTAGAAGCTCCGCCTCAGTATCCACCTCCCTCTGTCCAGGCATCTATTCTATAAACGGCCTTCAGCAAGTCCTCTATCTGGTATCTTCTTACCAGTAAGTAAGAATAGCTACAATGTCTGCCAAAAGGCATTATTTTTAAAATCAAGTAACAAACCTCTGGGAGCCAACTTAAGTTCAAAAGGATGAGGAGTGTGTCACCACAACTCTTCGTTAAAATCTCGGAGAACTGAAGCCAAGTCTCAGGGAAAAACCAATGTAAGCAATGGAAAGCTATTCCCCAGAGTGATCAAGACTCCAAAGATCACTTTCCCATAGTCCCTCAACAATTCTTTCTATATCTGCTGCAATTATTAAAAACTTTTTGTTTTGTGTTTTGCTTTTTTGTGCCAGTCCTCAGGGCCTACTTTTCCCATAGCTTTTTTTGCTCAAGGCTGGAGCTCAACCACTTGAGCCACAGCACCACTTCTGGTTCTTTGTAGGTTAGAAATAAGAGTCTCTGGGATTTTTCTACCTGGGACAACTTTGAACTGTGATCCTCAGATCTCAGCCTCCTGACTAGCTAGGATTGTAGGCGTGAGCCAAGGACAGCTGACCTTTCCTTTATGTAACTATACAGCAAAAGGATAAGATGGTGGAGAGATTCAGTTCCATCTCCATTTTTGCAACTGAAATGTACAAGTCTAGCATGCAAAAAAGAATCCCTTTTTGGCTCCCTTTAACTCCCAATTACATGGATAGAGTCATATTGCATAGTTTCCATAGTATATAGTTTAAGTAAGGTTTCCACAGTGACCCAATATACTTATTAAGCTCAGGTGGTTTACAAATACATGATTTTCCAAGAATACTGGGAAGTAGGTGAAGAAGGAAGAATCATCTGACTGACCAGATGGTCCAAAGCCAACTCCTACACGGGCATTAAAGAGAAAGGATAAAAGAGAAAGAAGGGAAGGAAAGAAGATAGGAAGACGAGAGGGGGAGGAACAATCCAGGCAATTTTTTTTTTTGGTCAGTGGTAGGGCTTGAACTCTGGGCCTTGGTGCTGTCTCTCAGCTCTTCAGCTCAAGGTGAGCACTCTACCACTTGAGCCACAGAGCCACTTCCAGTTATCTGGTGGTTTATTAGAGATAAAAGTTTCACAGACTTTCCTGCACAGGCTGGCTTTGAACCGTGATCCTCAGATCTAAGCCTCCTGAGTAGCTAGGATTATAGGCATGAGCCATCAATGCCCAGCTCCAGGCACATTTTAAAGAGCTTCACTATCTGATAAGAGCCAGAACAGGCCAGGAACTTAATGCCTTATTGACATGCTCAATGGTTTTGAAAGTATTACAGTTACCTATGCACAGGCTGTTTTCTTGCATATTGGAGAACATGAAAGGCAAAAACACAAAGAGGCAAAAACTTCACTGTACTTGCCAGTGACCCATGTATCCACCCAGATGGCTGAACCTCTCATGCTCCTGGGAGGTTGAGAGAAACCTGTCTCTACTCAGCCTGAAGGGCAAGTGTATGCTCATCACAATTAGTAGCTATTTGGATTTTGGTGTGTCAATAAGGTCAAAGCCTTGGCAAGGTCTACGGTTCATCAAGTATAATTCACATCAGAATCTCAACCAAGAATCTGCATAATCCACAAGCACTTAAGAAGCTTCTCAGGCACAGCACCATTGTGTTGGCTGAAGCAGGCAGCCTCTAAAATGATTTCCAATGATCCCCAAGCTATAGACTTTCATAGTTTCCTCCCACATTATACCAGGTTTTGTCTGTATGGCTACAATATTTAATATCTATATATTAACATCTATTAATTTAATAGTTATTTTAGAGTTAAACTGAATCAAACTGATGATAGGTTAACAGAAGGAAGAGTATGTCCATTCATTACAGGACACATGAAAGATCAAAATTTAAAAAAAAAAAATCAGTGAAATCTGGGTATTTACATAACCTATCACAGAGAAGGAAGAAAAAATATAGGTAATTTAGGGGAGCATTATGGTGTCAAGGTTGAATGTTCCCCCAGAGGCTGAAGTCCTAGTGGCCAGCCTGTTATCAGGAAGGAATGGACTTTTAAGAGGTAGGGCTGGCCAGGAACTGCTGCCTGTCATCCTAGCTACTCAGGAGGCTGAGATCTCAGAATTGCAGTTCAATGACAGCCTGGGCAGGAAAGTCCATGAGACTCTTATCTCCAATTAACCATAAGAGAACCAGAAGTGGAGCTGTGGCTCAAAGTGGTAGAGAGCTAGCCTAGCCTTGAATGAAAAAGCTCAGGCACAGTGCCCAGGCCCTTAGTTCAAGTCCCATGGCAAAAAAAAAAAAAAGTGGAGAGCCATGAGAACAAAGTTAGGTCACTGGGGGGGAGGGGGGGAAGGGGGTAACATGATGCCCCTGAAAGGGAAAACATCACCAGAAGCCTAAGTCCGGCTCCCTAATTGTTTCCTACCTACGGTGCAGCGAATAGCTTTGCTTCACCGAGGACTTGTCCAGGCCCAAAGCAACGAGGCCAACCAGCCACAGATGGAAAACATCAAAACACTAAGCCAAAATACATCCTTTGTCCTTTTAAAGTAATTTATCTCAGGGACTTTTTCTCACTAATGGAAAGCCGACTAAAACAGAGAGGAAAAATGATTTCTGGAAAAGAGAAAAAAGAAGATGGCACTGCCTGTGACAATATCTGAAATAACACTGATCTCCAGTGTCTTCCCTCATGGTAAGAGTTAATTAATCCTCCCTGGCTAGTGAGATTCACAGAGAGGGGTAGCCCTTCTCACTTGTTCTACTGTTCTAGAAAAATTGCTATTTCCATTATACAGCATTTTTCCTCCCTGAGGACCACATGTATAGGATACCTGCCAGTTTCTGAGCACCAGTCAACCAACAAAAAGCCAAGGGCTCAACCTACCCACACCCAGTGTTTGTACCTATAGTTTCACTGGAATATAGTCTCATTTATTAGTCATGGACTGTCTATGGCTATTTTTTTGGCCACATGACATAAGAGTCTTACCAACAGAGTCCTCAAAGTTTTTTTGGCTATTCAGTCTCACTCAGGAAAAATTCCTCCAGTCTTCAGCCTAGCAGGAAAAAAAACATGTTACACTATATATTATTAACCTGTACTTTATCCTCCTTTGGAGGATAGTTTAATACAGGTCAATAGAGGAAATAGCACTTCTGCAATCCTCAAGCTGTCACATAAGAAGTTCCATTACCTTGAAGTTACCATGCTCCAGAGATCTGTAACATAAAACTAGAGAGATGTCTGAGAACACCTGGTTGATGGCCCCAGTGGTTCATGACTTCGAGGTACGACTAGGAGCAGTTTTCATATGGTCCCATGCTCCACCCTCCAGCTGCCAAGCTACCCCAGAACACACCAAGCAAAGCGGCCATGAGATTGTTCTACTGAGCCCAGTTCAGATTGTGAATTTGTGAGCCAACTCAGCGCTGAGTCTTAAGCCATAAGTTTTGAGGTGGTTTATCCCATTGCTGTAGTAATTGAAGCAGGATACAATGCAATTTCCCAAATAAAACTGGAGAGTCCTAACTCAAAACAGAGTTAGACTGATCTGACAAAGATAGAACTGTATTTATATGAGTGAATCACTAAGGAATTTTATCCGTCTATGTCATGTATCTCACCAGCCGATAGGTATTTATGAAGTGCCTCTTTTGTGTGCTGGGGTTTGTTCAAGGGCACAGACAACAATGATCTCTGCTGTTATGTAGCTTATAGGCTACTGCGGGTTAGAGAGACATCAAAGAAGTAATTTTCTATGGGTTACAAAAGGAGAAGCCCAGAATGCTTTGAGTCCCTGTCAGATAAGTCACATTTCTTTTCTGGAAATTTCTTAAAGATGAGTTCTCCTTAATTACAAAGTGCCATTTGGCTTTTGGCAATGTTCCAGCTACACATTGCAAAAGAAAAGATATCAATTTAGGATTTCAGCAAATGCAGGCTGGCTAGGCTACAGGGGTTTGTGGTGGCTGCTTTCAACTGTGACAGCCATCTAGTTGTCCCTTCTCTAGATCAAATACATAAAGATAGCATGCTAATTATATGCTTTTTCCTTGTTTTTGAAAGTATTTATAATGATAAAACTATATAGTATCATCATGTCTAAGAAGCACTGTTACGCAGACTAGCTGTAGCTTGGTGACAAATACAAGTTGTTCACAAGATCTGTATTAGATCCATCAAGGTGATGAATCTCACCAGGCTGTAAATAATGAAGCTTGCCTAGCATTTTTGTGCAAAAAGTAAAATGATTGAAAACTGATTCAGTCTAATTATCAAAGGGTCAGAGTTTTTCCCACTGTTCTCAAAATAAAGCCAGTGAAAAAGTCTGAAAACTCATTGTTCAAATCTTAAATTACCAATTGCCAAGGCTCAGTGACTGCTCTAGGAATGAAGGAAAAGAGCTTAAAATATCTGGACTGTTAGATTGCAGCTACCTGTCCACCATTTTCTCAGTCATGTACAACTGTGCAATTAAAACAAAGGCTGACTGAGGCAAATCTGGCCTATGCAGGCGATGCTGAGGTCTGAGATGACATTGGCAAAACCAGAGCCTAAATTCATGGCATCAGATTGAGGCCTGGGCTTTCTATTCTGCCAAGTTGTCTTTGGAACCACAATTTACAACTCAAGCATCTTCCCTATTATAGTCAATGTCAGTAAGTGGAAAACAATATTGACTTTGTCATACAAACAGAGTGTGCAGGGAGGGAGTGGAGAGAGAAAAAGAACAAGGAGCCCTTAGATGAAGGCTTTTCTAAAAAACAGAGCTTCCTTACATTTTTCTCTCAAAGAATTTCTTCATAGCAGCAACAACTATGAAGTAAATTTGTGTTGGAAAGCATTTGAAGGCATCAACATTTCCTCTGTGCTTTCTATGCATTGGGTCGAGTTTGGTAGAAACTGTTCCTTATGGTGTGAAGCTACACCCTTGCCCCTGAGAGAAGTACAAGGAAAGATGAACCCATATTTTATCTTTACAGTGCTCTAAAGTCCTCTACATCATCTAGCTAGCTAGCAAGATCTTTAGACTAAAACATTGATAACAACACCCTCTTATGCTATTAAACTATCATAAGGGACAGAGCAGGACATTATTCCCCTGGTTCAGATGAGGAAACTGAGGTCCAGGGAAGTGAAATGATTTGTCCAAATTCCTTTCTCCAGATCAGGGAGGCAACTGGGCAAATAACCTGCACCTCTGGCTCCAGTCTTGCTTGACATCATTGGTACTGACTTTCTCCTCAACCCAGTTCCGCTTGGCTGAGCCAATCACTTTTTGACAGCAGAGGGGGCTGCTGAGTGAAATTCAGCTTTCTCCAAATAAGGATGCATACTGTCCTTGTCTGCTAGGCACGCTTGGAGGTGACCTTTCCATCCTGCCTTCTGTGAGATCTCTGAGGTGAAAATAGAGAATTATCCAAAGGAGACAGCATTATTATGTAAAAAAAAAATTTAACATGAAGCTGAGCACCAGAGGCTCACACCTATATGCTAGCTAACTCAGAAGGCTCAGACCCAGAGATAGCTCAAATATAGCCTGGGCAGAAAAACCTGTGAGCCTCCATCTCCAAAACAACCAGCAAAAATCTGGGTTGTCAGCATCACTCAAATAGTATAGCACCAGCCAAACAAGTGCAAGATCCTGAGCTCAAATTCCAGCACTAAAAATGGGAGCCACGCATAGAACTATACATTTTCTTGTAGCCATTTTAAAAATAGTTAACAGAAACAGGCAAAGAGACTTTCAGTCCCATTTCCTGCATGGAGAGCAGGAAATGTTTCTCTCCTCCACATCTCCCTACATTAGCCCTGTAATGCTAAAAATAAATCCATGCTTCTAAAAAGAAAAAGAAACAGATAAAGTAATTTGATGACATTTTATCTTACCCAATATATCTAAAATATTATCATTCCAACTCTTGATATAAAAATTATTAATGAGATGATTTGCATTCTTTTCTTGAAAGCCAGCTCTTCACAAGCTGCTGTGTGTGTTGTGTATACACCAATGTGGTATAGACAACACACACACTAGTCCCAGACTGGTCCCATTTCAGCTGCTCAGTGGTTACCCTGGTCAGATGCCACTGGCAAGCTTCAGTAATGGTAACCAAAGTAAGCAGGAATTATCATAGAGTTACACGTACTGTAAGTTGTTACCACCCTGCATGGATGCTACATGACCTCATTTCTACTCCTCCTACAGACTGGGCAGAAAGAAAAGATCAGAGGTGGCTTAGCCTAGGACTCATTCATGGAGAGGAGAGAGAAAAGCTACATTACTCATTAGTGACTAAGAACCCTGCAATTGAGTGTAATATACTTAGAACAAGACGAAGATTTAGCCAGAGCAAGTGATACAATATGTAAGACTATATAAGAATACATGTGTTCATGCTACAAAAATAATCTTCATGACTCAAGATCAACATCTTGAGTCTACTGAAAGGTTATTGACTGATCATCAGGTGTCATTCACAGTGTGGTTCAATCTCCACTACAAGAAACAGCCAACTGAGATGCTAAAAAAGAGTGGAGTAACCATTAAAATAACATAGTAGGTTATGCCTGTAACCCCAGTTACTCAGGAGTAAAGCATTGGTAGTACTGTGGTTCAAGGCCAGCCTGAGCAAGAGTTCACAAAAATACCTCTCCGGGGAAAAAAATCTAGATGTGGTGGCATGCATCTATCATCCTAGCTATAATGGCAAATAGAAATAGAATTGCAGTCCAGGCTGAGGCAGGAAGAAAGGGAGACTCTATCTCAAAAACCATGAAAACAGAGCTGGAGGCATAGCTCAAGAGGCAGAGCATATGCCTGGGGAAGAATGAGGCCCTGAGTTCAAACCCTAGTACTGCTAAATAATAACAATGCAAATAAGCAACAAATCATGTTTTACTGGCATGATTTTACAAGGCACTTTACTACCCATTCTCATTAGTTTCTCCTAACACTTCTCTGAGCCAGGCAGATAATGCATGCTCCTGTTTCAGGCTAAGGAACCCAGGTTCAGAGAGGTTATGTGTTGACTCAGTCTCAGAACCAGTAAGTGAACAACATAAAGCTCTCTGGTCTTTAGGGGAATTCAAGTTTGGCCTCATTATCAGCAAGCTCTAGCCAGCTAACCTACCTGATACAGCTATAAATATTGCTAATTCACTTTTCAAAGGCCTTTGCTCTTCTAATACATTAAGTTCCAGTGAGCCCCCTACCCGCCCCCTCCTTTGCGCTGCCTCCTCTAATCACAACTCTCCCTGCAAGGTGTAAATGCCTTTGCCTCCGGCAAGGATGCCCTTTCTGCGGCACCATGTGGAGCTGCCAGCCAGCCTTTAAAGCAGGGAGTCACATTTTTCTGCTGTTTGAGCAGAGATGATTTGCAAAGTCACTTGGGAAGGCATGGGAGAGTTTTGAGCAGGAATGTGAAGTGACATGATGGGATGGTAAGGTAGGTGAAGGGTTGAAGCACAAGAAGAGAATCTACATTCAGAAAGACAAAGAAAACAACCATCATGGTCAGCACCAGCTCTTCTCAGCAGTCAGGGCCTTACCTGTCCAACCATCCCAACACTATCCAAGTGTCTGCCTGGCATTTTTTATTCCCATGGTTTTGTTGTTGTCTTGTGTTATTGGGGTTATTTTGTTTGGTGCCAGTCCTAGGGATTGAACTCAGGGCCTAGAACTGTCCCTGAAAATTTTTTGCTCAAGGCTAGCACTCTACTTCTGGAGCTACACACCACTTCCAGCTTTTTTGGTAGTTCATTGGAGAGGCTCCTGCCAAGACTCCTTTTAAACCAAAATCCTCAAAAATCAGCCTCCTGGGTAGCTAGGATTACAGGCGTGAACCACTGGTACCTGGCTACTCAGATGCTTTTACCTGTGTCCATCCAAATTACCTGTGTCCGTCCATGTTGGATAAAAAGCACAAACTGTTTTGTTCATCCACATGCATCAGAATCATACCTGGGTTCACAGTAAAAAAAATGCCTATAAATATGAACTCAATGAATGAGCATTCTACTTTTCCTGAGGCTGAGCCAATAGGTTTTATCACTGAATCCTTACAATAATCCAAGGAATTAAGTTTTATGGTCTTCAATTACAGGTTCCCACGATCTAAGTGTGAGCTAAGTGTGAGGTGACAGATGGTAATCTATACATGGCTAAATCACTAACAATTTCCTTATCACTGTATTTAAAATCCTTTTCCCAAGCCGGGCGCTGGTGGCTCACGCCTGTAATCCTAGCTACTCAGGAGGCTGAGATCTGAGGATCGCGGTTCAAAGCCAGCCCGGGCAGGAGAGACCATGAGACTCCTATCTCCAATAAACCACCAGAAAACCGGAAGTGGCGCTGTAGCTCAAGTGGTAGAGCGCTCGCCTTGAGCTGAAGAGCTGAGGGACAGCGCCCAGGCCTGGAGTTCAAGCCCCATGACCGACAAAAAAAAAAAAAATCCTTTTCCCATTCATTCCAGCCATGCTTCAACATTGGAGATTATCTGACCTCTGGCTTCTAGAAAATCTCGAGTGCACTCATCTGATCAATCCACAAAAGCTTGAGAGTACCATGTATGTCCCCATCACCATCCTAAGAGCTGAGGGTGTAAATGGGAAGGGTCTCAAAGCCATGGTGCTAGGTCTCTCCCTGCCATTTCTTCTCAACCTCCTTCACTGGTCACTGCCATTTTCCCTCAGAACCCTACACATGAATGTTCCCAAAATCCACCTGTAGGACTGTCTGTGTCTATTTCCACCTGAAGATTTCACCTAATTCCCTTTTAAGCAAGCATGTATACACATGTGGCTCCTTAACCTGTGTTCTAGTGCTAAGTTTCTTTCTCCTATGTTCCCAAACTATATTTCTTTCCCACTAACACATCCTATTACCACTGCCTACATTCCACAGCATCCAGCCACTCTGGGAATCACACAGGCAAAACCAAATGAAAACCACAGTTTTCAGCTAAGTTTACAATGAGCAATAAAAGCTTCTACTTTCCGCTACGTATGGTGGTTCACAACTGTAATCCATCTACTCAAGAGACAGATCTAAGAATCATGGCTCAAAGCCAGCCAGCCTAGGTAGGAAAGTCTGTGAGACTCCCATCTCCAATTTACCACCAAAAGCTGTAAGTGGAGCTGTGGATCAAGTGGTAGAGAACTAGCCTTGAGCATCAAGCTCAAGGACAGTGCCCAGGCCCTGAGTTCAAGCCCCGGAAGTAGCCAAAAAAAAAAAAGAGCTTCTACTCTCTATCAGGCTTCTAGCAATACAATCCTAAAAATAATAATAAACTTTTGATGACTCCATAAAAGAACATTTTTAATTAACTGAATAAATCCAAAGCGCCTGAAATAGCTAAACTAACTGGATAAGCTAATTGGACAAACTGACTTGAAAGTGTCCTGGGAAGACTTACACAAGGCAGAGTGATTAGAAAGCAAGAGGCTTAATCTCAACCCCTAACTGCCACTCAACTGTGTAACCATGACCAGAACACCACCCCCGTGACATCTGGATATATCGTTCATGAAATGGGAGAAGAATCTCTGCCTCACCTGTTTTAGTAACTGGTATTATATTGGATGATTGACTTGTATGATATAAAGTTACTTAGACTGGAAGAATGGAAGATAAAGATAAAATACTATCAATTAATTTGGTTGTAACTATTCTTGTTAAGTACTAGCTGTCTTCCGAACATGGCCCTTCTGAGCTAAGGGGTGGGTTCACTCTATAAGGTATTGTTGTGCCATCAGCATTATGGATGTCAGTGAAATGGATTCATCACTCCATGGCCCTGTGAAGGCTTCATGATATAAAGTCCCTCTCACACTGATTTTACTTTTGTCCCCAAGCAAGGATCGACCAGAGTCAATGGGGGAAAGCATCTTAACCACATGCACTTCCTTCTTGTTCAATTTCAAGTCTGTAGAATCTGAGATGCAAAATCAAATAGAAAAATCACTGACCTCATGGATTTTATGGAAAAGAATGCAAGATTGACGGAGCAGAGGAAAGATCCTTGTTAATCAATGCAACCCCTCCCCCATCCCACTAGAGGAACTCCCTGCTGCAGGAAATACAAACTTAGCTCTTTGCAGGCTACCATTAATTTTTTAAATAAACTTTTTGTTAAAAAAAAAAATCCAGGCATGATAGCACATACCTGTAATCCTAGCTACTCAGAGAAGCAGAAACAGGAATATCTATGAGTTTGATGCCAGCAAAAGGACTGGGGATGATTCAAATAGCAAAACACTTGCCTCACAAGAGTGAGGCCCTTGGTTCAATCCCCAATAGCAGAAAGAAAAGAAACAAGAAAAAAAAACAGTACTTGCATGCACACCGACTCAGAAAAAAACTGTGATAAATTAACGATTTCTAACTTAGAGGGGAGGGAAATGCAAGGTAAAAATAGGATTATTAAAATATTTGCCATCCCAAGTGGTCTGTCGATTTTCACACATGTTCTGCTAATCACAGTCAATATCTTTTTGTATTTTGCAAAAATACAGATTGATTTTGACTAAACAAATTTTATTTGCAACAAGCTAAGGAGCTGGGCTTTCAATGCTGAGGTCAAAGTCACGGCACTAACTTCATTGCAATCAAATTATTGATGTCATTCCTTGTCAAAGTCACACATTTACTTGTAAGTGTGCACTGGTCAGCTGGATAAAGATCAAGTTAAATAATGTTGTCAGACACCTTGTACTCATAGACTGTTTTGTAGAATGGGAACTTCTTTGTACAATTACTTAAAGATACAATAAAAATGTAAAAAAAAAGATAAAGTCAAAAGGAAATACATTCTCAATATAAAAATGTTTAATCAGGCACTGGAGACTCACGCCTAAAATCCTAGTTACTCAAGAGATTGAGATCTAAAGGTTGTGGCTCAAAGCCATCTGGGGAAGTCAAATCCATGTGATTCTTATCTCCAATAAACCAGCAAAAAGCCAAAAGTGGAGGTGTGGTTTAAGTGGTAAAGTGCCAACATTGAGCAAAGGCTAAGCAAGAACACATGGCACTGAGTTCAAGCCCCAATACTGGCAAACACACAAAAAAACAGGCCTGTGGCTGGGAATGACGCTTATTGGTAGAGTGCTTGTCTAGCATGCATGAAGCCCCAAGTTCAATTCCTCAACACCACATAAAGAGAAAAAGCTGGAAGTGGCACTGTGGCTCAAGTGGTAGAGCACTAGTCTTGAGCAAAAGAAACTCAGAAGAGTGCCCAGGCCCTGTGTGAGCTTATCTAACACACCAGAGCAAGGAATAATGCAACCTCCTCACCTGGGTCATAGAAAACAAAAAACATCTAACATGGGTACAACGACACCCACAGACCTGTCATCAAATGATACAGTGCAGGTGTCACACATCAATGGGCAATGAGCTCCCAAGTATGTCCCCAGAGCTCCAGCCCAGCTTGATGGGGCTGACTAGAACTGCCAGGTCCCAGTCAGCCTAGAACCAGCTCTGAGATTTGACACCACTGGGCCCAAATAGTTCAGTGACTGATTTCCTTACGTTCATATTTTCTGAAACCACTTTAAGTGACAGGTCTCTGGCTCTTTGCCTTCAGCCAGGCCTCTTTCAACAGTTTCATTAACTTTTCCATGCCATTCTGTAGTAACCTACATACTGTCATAAAGGCAATGGGAAACATGGAAGTTAACCTAACATTAGAATAAAAGAATCTGTCAATTGCTCATGAGTATCAAATGGTATCAACAGTACCCAGCAAATTAATACCATCTGAATTGACCTAACTTGTGAGTTCACTATTACTAATTATTATTAATACTAGTGTTGGTGGTAGTACCAAACTTTGAACTCAGGGCCCCATGCTTTGTAGACAAGCACTCTACTATTGAGTTATATCACCAGCCCTTTTTTGTGCTGGCTATTTTTGAGATAGCATTTTGCTTCCTACCCAGGAACAAACCTGACTGTGATCTGCCCCTATAGACTTCCCAGGAAGATAGGATGTCAGACATGCACCACCTCATTCAGCTATTGGTTGACGTCCTATGAACTTTTATGCCAAGGCTGGCCTCAAACCATAATTCTATCACAGCCTCTAAAGTACTTAAGATTACAGGTATAAGCCTCAGTGCCTAGCTTTCAATAAATCCTGACAATGTAGAAAGATATAAGTGTGTCTATGTTTCTGACATAGAACAATCATAAAAAGTTATTCAACAACCTGTCACACATGATTTGTGCTAGACAGATAGTGGTTATTTACTTGTAAAAATAAGATGTACACTCATTTGATTTCAGCATTTTCAGTCAAAATGGAGCAAATTACTATTTTATGCAAGAGATCATGCAGGTAAGGTAAGGCCTGAGAGATACTATAATTCACAATATGGAGTAAGTTTGGAGCTGGTCCCAGCCAGATCTCCACAAGGAAAGAAATAATGCATAAAGGATAGTTTCATAAAATGACAAGTACAAAAAAAGTAGTGAACCTGTCTACATAAAATTGAAAAATTAAAATAAAATGCTTGTAACTAGTGTTGCTGAATAAGGGACACCTCAAGGAGTGGGCCCGTACCAACATAGCATCGTTTTTTACTTACACATCATTTTGACCCAGGGTCTTGTTATGTATCACAGGCTGGCCTCAAACTCGTGATCCTCCCACCTCAGCCTCCTAAGCACTGATTGTACTCCCAATATATTAGGTCAGTGGTCTTGTTACCAGCTATGAATAAGGGTGGAGACCTGTCTGGAGCAGGAGGGGTGAGGGTGAGAGTGTCCCCAAAGGACCAGGTTGGCCACTTGTCCAAATGGACAAGTGTACTTGGAAAGGAATGGCATACTGCATTGAAATGGGAAGAGCAGCATCTTTAAGACTGTCTTCAGACCACTGACCACAGCTTCAGAATTACAAAGAGAATGAACAAAAGGGAGGCAAGGAGCTGAAACTGTCCAGTATTATTGGTCACACTGTGGTCTGGTTGATCATTATCTAAGAACTTCATATGAAGCCTCCTCTGGGATTAGAATGTTACTGCTGCCTACGTATAGTTCTAACTCCTGTCACAGATGTTTATTAATCAGATTTGTTTTTCCTATAATCCAGTATGACTGAGGGATAGGACAAGTCAGAAAAGAAATGGAGGTACTTAGGCCTGGAGGTTCTGGGCAATGAGTGGAAACTTCTAGGTACCAATGCAGTGGTCTGGAACAGCTGGTGATTGCTAATCTGTTAATGGTGATGTCAGACTTCAAGGAGAAGGATTACAAGTTTTAGATACACATTCCCTAAATGCCTACCACGTCTAGAATAGAGATAAATAGAAAAATATCCAAAGTTTAAGGTAGCAAAGTTACTGGTGGTGGTCACAGAGGGGAAGATCTCAGATTCTTGGATTCTCTGTCAAAGTACAGAATGAAGACATACACACAGAAGTTAAGTGGCAAGCTGGGAGACAGTGGCTCATGCCTGTGATTGTAGCTACTCATGAGGCTGAGATGTGCAGGTCGTGGTTCCAAGCCAGCTGATGCAGCAAAGTCTATGAGACTCTTATCTCCAATTAACTACCAAAAGAGCTGGAAGTGGAGCTGTGGCTCAGGTGGGCTGAGCACTAGCCTTGAGGCTCAAGAACAGCCTACCTGCCCCTAGTTGGAGCCCCAGGACTGGTGCACATGTGTGTGCACACACACGCATGCACTCACACACACACACACACAAGTTAAGTGGCAAAGCAAGGAATATAATAAAGCAAACAGAAAGTATACCCTTAAGGGAAAGGATGGACCTAAGCTATGTGCTCACAAGCAAACATGTGGTTAAGAAAATTTCAGCTTCCTAGGATCTGGAAAATATAGGAGGAGTTCATGATAATGACAATGGGTTGATCTTAGGGAAATGAGATATCATGACGGCAGTTTTGGAAGGAATCTATGCATGTACAAGGCTGCCATCCTATGGCTTTAAGTATATGCATGAGATGCAATGCATATGCAAGAAGCTTTAAGTAGGAGTTTGTTAGACAAAGGTCAGGATAAGGATGTATATGCTTTCTCTTTGCAGGTGCCTCAAGTTTGATTAGAACAGGCCTAAAGTTTTTCTGCCTCTAGGGAGAAGTACTAACCTTAAGCTGGACACTCATTACACCCAAGAAGAAATGACTGTAAGAGGTACTAGGGAGGAGATAGGGAGTCAGATGGGAGTCAGTGACTGGCTAGAAGGAGTCAAAATTAATTTTATTTCCCTATAGCTAGCTTACCTTAAAAGGAGAGATGCAGGGTAAAGGCAAAAGCACCAAACTTTCATCCTGCTTTTAGTTACCAGACATCTGCAGGCCCAAGAATCAGTGCTATTTTAGCAAAAACAGCCTCTGAGCTTCCATAATAATCTGATTAATGTTTGTTTGTCCGTTTAATAAGGCAGGGTCTCACTATGTAGTCCAGGTTGATATAGAACTTATAATTCTGTGTCCAATTCCCAGGCGCTGAAATTACAGGCATGAGCCACCATGTCAGGAACAAGTAACATTTGTTTGCAGAATGGAATAGTAATAAATGGTTGAGAATGATGAAAGAGAAGCAAAAGGCCAACAAAATCTAGCTTCCTTCTCTGCCATTCCCCTATGCATACTTTTCTAAACTAATACCGAACAAATATTTAAAGACTGTTTAAAGGACGATCATAGTATTGGCTTGCTTTAACACCAAATTATTGACCCTCAGCAAGCACTCCACATCTCATCAGCTCTGCCTGCATCTGAGCCCTGACCATTCCAAAGGCTTCCTAGACTCTCATCCTGTCATGGCTGCCAGATTCTCCTCTTGTTATCATCCACCCCTAGGTACGTGTCACTCATTATCAGCAAGAATCTCTCAACAGAAGTACAACCTGCTTCTTTGTAGGTACAATCCTGTGCCTTTTTCTTATTCCTATGCCAGGCAGCACCTGGCTGATGCAATCTTTGTTCATAGTCACTTTTGGGCCTGACTTTCAAACAGTTCCCAGAGATCTTAGAAGAATACAAAGTTTCTTTCCCACCAAGGCCTATCTGATTGAAGGCCTTGTGCTATTTGTACAAAAATTCTGATTAGAGAATTTTTTGATTTGGCTTATTATCTGTTACCATTTTGTGACTGATTCCCATTTTACCATAGCATTGTGTATGTGCTAGCAATGTATTTCTACTTCTCCTGATGCCTAAGGGCAGCAACTATTTGTGGTAAGGGCCGACAATGGGATGCATTTTGCCTTCTATCAAACAGTAAGAAAGAATTAGAGCTCAAATAAGAGGGGGGGTAACTGATGATGTTAGTTGATACATGCAAATCATTATGTAGAAGGGTAAGGTTTTTGTCTTGGTTTGTGTTTGATTTGGTTTAGCTTTTTTAGACAAAAAGCTACCACCATCACCACCCAAAAAAAAAAAAAAAAGAACTATGTAGCACAGGGTGCCTCAACTCTAATCTTCCTACCTCTGTCTCCTGAGTTTCAGCATACAGGCATCTCCAACCAAACCAAACCAAGTCTTAGAAAAATGCTTTTTAATAAAAGGGAATTTCTATCCTCCCTTCCCAGTAAGGTTATGAGATTACTCACAGCTAAATTTATAAATACAAAGATCATTATTTCTCTGAAATTCAAATTCAACTCAGCAACACATATTTTTCTTAAAAAAATTTGTGAAGTCTGATAACCCTACCCAAGAGGCCATATTAACATCTCTGAAGAGATTTTGTCATTGTTGGGATTTAAGAAAGCTACTGGAATTACAAGTGCTTAAATGCTACTTTTGATTGAAAGTACTGACTCCCTACCCGTACCCACAAATTAACTAAAGAGCAGGATAGAAGTTAGGCATCCTTTCTCCACTTGTATCTCTGTCTTTTGCCACCTGCCATTGTCTCCTACAATCATTGTACAATCATCTTGGCACCCACACAGGAAGGAACAGACAGGAGACTAGATCTTCCTGGTATCAGTCTTTTTTTTTTTTTTTTTTGGTCAGTCGTGGGGCCTGACCTCTGGACCTGGGCACTGTCCCTCAGATCTTCAGCTGTAGACTATTGCTCTACCCCTTGAGCCTCAACCCCACTTCCAGCTTTTTCTGCTTATGTGGTGCTGAGGAATCGAACCCAGGGCCTCATGCATGCAAGGCAAGCACTCTACCACTGAGCCACCTTCCCAGCCCATCAATAATTCTTATTGTGACAAGGCCCCACCTGCTCAATCCTGAGACAGTGGACTGTCCTGTTACCTCTACCACCATTTCTGATCACTGGAGCACCTGTTACTAGGACTATTTACACATACATTTTGCCCACTGCCCTTAATTCTTTGTTTTAGTTTATAGTTCATGTCTGTACTCCAGAGGACAGCCAAAGATGAATTGAAATATTATAATCCTGTGGCTGTGTATGCCACATAATAAATCTTTGTCTGCTCTTCACCATGTCTTTTTGTTTTGTATGTAGGAGTCCCTGTCTGGACCTGACATGTAAAACTCCTAGAATTGAGCCTGGGAGTCTCAAACTCTTGTTTCTGATGCTGCTAAATATTCTGCAATGCACAGCCATCCCTGCCCCCCCACACACACACAAGAAATACTCTGTTCCAAAACTTTAGTGGTGTCACTGTTATAGTGAGATCCCATCTTACAACTCATCTAGGCATGAATACAACTGTGTATACAACAGTATACAACTGTGATCTCAGCTACAAGAGAAACCATAGGTAAAAGGATTATAGTTTAAGCCATGCCTGGGCAAAAACACAATATCCTATCTAAAAACTAAAGCAAAAAGGGCTGGTAGAGTGCTGGCCTAGCAAACCCAAGATCCTGAGTTCAGACCTGATTTAGACTAGGTGTGGTAGGATTCATTTATAATATCACAATGAAACTCATTTGTAGAACATATGTTAATTTTTAATCATATAATGTCCAGGATTGCTAAAAATAACATAGTAAGTAGTCTAAATGTGTATGTGTAAGTATCTTATCCCCTCACCATCTCTGCAAACAATTTTGCAGTTTTCTTTTAAATCTGAAAGCCACTATGAAGTAAGAGTGTGGAGAAGCCCTGCAGTGTTTGCAGTGTTCAAGATCAAACCCAGGGCCTCACACCCACTATACAAATGCTGTACCACTGAATTACAGTCCCAGCTCAAAACTGCTGACTCTATGACATTCTTTTTTTTTTGGGGGGGGGGAGCCTGAACTCTGGGCCTGGGCACTGTCCCTCAGCTCTTCAGCTCAAGGCTAGCACTCTACCACTTGAGCCACAGCGCCACTTCCAGTTTTTTTCTTTTTGCTTATGTGGTGCTGAGGAACTGAACCCAGGGCCTCAGGCATGCAAGACTAGCGCTCTACCACTGAGCCATCTTCCCAGCCCCTGTGACATTAAATTCTATAGTCCCCTGGCATGTATGGCAAAATTCAGATAGCATGGGGAAGGGGACTCAAATATTAAGTGATTCTTTTCCAGGATCACACAGAGCCCTAAGAAAGAACTAAAAGTCCCAACTGTTAACCACACTACTCATCCATGAGAGCCAGCCTGTCTGCCCTTCTACTGCTCAGCTCTCAGTGAACACAGAATGAAGTGATTGAAAAAAGGTTTTAGTTTTCAAAAGAAGATCAAAAGTTTTCACAACTGATTAGCATCCAAAAATGCAACAACCTGCTATAACCTTGAGATGCAAATAGCCAAAGATTGTCAAGGGATCTGAAGGGTGGAGGATTTGATGGAAAATCAAATTCCCGACATTTCCAGGGCAATTAGTTTCACTTGTAAAGTCACAAGTAGGGGCTGCCCATTCTCTAGGAGCAGTAAAGCTGTGATAAGACTCAGAGCTTTACAACCCTGGAATAATTGGCCTGCACCCACCCAGCAGAGTTCATTATCGTTATCCCTATTGCTTAGAACTGAGAAGGTGGACATTTTTTTTTTCTTACCACTAGGCACTGGCCTCCCACTTCAGATCACCATACATAATCTCAAGGGACCAAAGGTTAGGGCTGCTCTGCTAATTATTCACCCCAGTGGGAAGAAAAGGACTGGAATTAAGTCAAATCTCTTTACAGACGCATCTTAAAATTCTACTTTAAGGAGAGTCTTGGCCTCTAACAGCTTAAAATGGCTCAGTACTTTTATCTGATGGTTATAGAAACCAGGAAGAAAGTTGCTGTCAACTCCAGGCAGGACTCTGGAGCATGGGCTAAACTGATTTTGAGAGATCTGTTTGCTAAGCCACTGCCCACATACCAAAGGCCCAGGTTGGAGTCCATGGCTGACTTCTCAGGATGGGCCAGCACCATCCTGAGTTCCAAGCCATGTGGCTGAGAACATTTAATGATTCAAATGTAACCTGTTGTCAGGATGGGATTTTCCACTTGTAGGTGTACGCTGTGAATGACCTTTTATCATCATCTTGGCTTTCTGATGACCAGCATGTCAATGTCCTCCGGGACTCTTCCATTGGGAGGTCCTCCCTGAGTGACAAATGAAAGACAAGCCCAGACTCTGATGGGCTTTCACTTTGCTGTTGTGCAATCTCTAGCACTGATACAGCTCTAGCTGGCTCAAGCTGACAGCCTGCTTCTCAAATTGGCCAAGGACACTGTTGAGCAGATATAGCCTGTCCAACAATGCTGGTGAAATCCTTGTTGGCAAGACTAACTCCTAAAGGAATAGTACATCACTGGCATCAGCATCTTTTGGGCCTCTTCCTAATACTTCTTGAAGCAGGTGGGGCTCTTAACAGGTGGCCAAGGCCCTATGAACATTTCTACACAATGTCCCTTAATTCTCTCTCAAGTGTTTGGAAAACTAGGTGTGGTCCTTAAGAGGCTCTAGACTCTACCTCTTTTACTAGCATTGTAGCCTCCCATAAAGTTGCCTATGGACATGAGATAATGAAACATACTGTACAGAGATGTAGGGAACAATAAATGAACTACTAGTATAGGGTGAAGACTCAATAAACATTTCAGTACAGTGTATCAGTATGGCCTTCCCTTGTCAAAGTCAGAGCACATTCAAGCTTTCAGGACCACTCAGTGATACCTTCCAAAGTGAATACAACAGTAATAAAGGAATATGGAAAAAAAAAAACTCAAAAGGTGTCTCATTCTCCTCTCTGTCCTCTTTTCTATCCTAAAAGCTTTTCAGGATTCTACCTGAGACAGAAAAAAATGAGACAATAGGAAAATTTTTATTATTTTAAGCAAATACCAAAAGAGCTAGTCTCAGAAGTTGAAAACAGAAAGCAACTTATAAGCAATTAAGCTCTTTCCCAGCACAGCTACTTCTGAATGTTAATTTACAAGATTTTTAGAAGGCCTGGAAAGGTTGTCTAAATCTGCCCCCTCTTTTGAAATGGTTAAAATCTGGGAAGTCTTCAGGGATGGGTAGAGTCAGAAAGATTGACAAAACATTCTAAAGATTACCCGTGGTGGGCCTCATTCATTTACCTACCCAAAACCATTGTCTAAAGATTAATAATCTAAGGTTATTAAGCAATAATTAGACAATATTATTAGACAATAATCTAAGGATTCATGGGGCCTGAACTCTGGGCCTGGGTGTTGTCCCTCAGCTCTTCAGCCCAAGACTAGCACTCTACCACTTGAGCCAAGCACCACTTCAGGCTTTTTCTGCTTATGTGGTACTGAGGAATTAAACCCAGGGCCTCAGGCATGCAAGACAAGCACTCTACCACTGAGCCACCTTCCCCACCCCTAAGGATTAGATTTTATACTCAAAGTATGTAAGCTGTCACTGGGAAAGTAGCTTAGTGGTAGAGTGCTTGCCTAGCTTGCGTGAAGCCCTGGGTTCGATTCCTCAGTTCCACATAAACAGAAAAGGCTGGAGTAATGGTGTGGCTCAACTGGTAGAGCACTAGCCTTGAGCACAGAGAGGCTCAGAGACAGGGCCTGGGCCATGAGTTCAAGCCCCAGGGCTGGCAAAAAAACAAACATATATATACACTATATATATATATATATATATATATATATATATATATATATATATACATACACACACATATACACATACATATATATATATATATATATATACACATATATACATGCTGCAAGCAGGGACTTCCACTGGGAGTCTTTAACCTCTATTTCTTGCATAAAAGCAGGAAATGTCGCTCTTTTGTATTTTTTTTAATTTTATTTTTTTTTGTGAATATACTGTACAGAGGGGTTACAATTACATGGGCAGGATAATGCGTACATTTCTTATCAAGCATTGCAGCCTCCTCCTTTGTTTACCCTTCATATCCCTTCCCAGTCTCTCCCACCAACGTTGTAATGTTGTAAAGCTCGTTTTCAACATGACAACTTGTACTTCTCATTGTTGCAACAGGTCCACCTGTATCCTTAAATGACTTGTTTTTCCCCATCTCCTCCACAAGTTATACTGACATCAAATATAGTGAAAGCAGGGGTTATACTGTGGGGGAGGGACATACAAAGCAACAAAGAGATAATCTTATAAATGTGTTAGAAACAAATGCATGAAAGAAAAAAACATTAAAATACATATCTAAGGGTTCATTTTCCTAACATCACATTATCTGACCTTTTCCGCTTGACTCATACATATACTAGATATTGTGAGACATCCTGAAAATTCTTTTCCTGAGTGGATGGCAAGGACCTATGACTTTGTGGGAAGCTGGGGGAGTCAGCATCCATCCTCAAGTGACAGGACTATGGGGAGGAAATATGTTAACCAGCTAAAAAGCGACAGCCCCGAGAACTAGGAAGACTGAGGGACAAATGAGGGCTCAATAACCAGGAACTCAATGTAAGAAGCCTAACAGTGAACGGCAAAGCCACCTGAAGGTCGGCTTCTCCCACTTCTCATCTACATAGGCCAGGACCCACCTTCCAGAACCAGAAGACAGCAGCTGTTTGGCTGGCTGTGAACATTCTTGGTGCGAATATAGAAGGAAAGATGTGAGTACCTTACATGTATATTCTTTGTCTATCATGGTCTTAAAAACTTCTGCAAACTGTAGAAAACAAGAAGTTTGAAAAGGAAAAGTATCAATTTCTTGAGCCTAAAGAACCATAAAGTTGTTTGTTTTTTTTTAATTTTCAGTGACCATGGGAGGTAGTTACTAAGGAAGAAGGGTAGGTAATGGTCTCTTTATCGTTTACCTCACTAGTGTAGGTCAACTTACATACACCAAGAACCCAAGGTATAAAGCTAGCCACTAGTGGCTCAGAATGCAGAGATCTAAGGGTCAAAGGTCAAAACCAGCCCCCAGCAAACAAAGTTGAGAGACTCTTATCTCCAAGGAACCAGATAAAAGTTGGAGGTGGAATTATAGTTCAAGTGGTAGTGTGCTAATATTGAGTGAAAAAGCCAAGCTAGAATACAAGGACCTGAGTTCAAGCCTCAGTACTGCTGCACCCACACCCACCACACACACAAAGGTGTCAACAGAGAACAACAACCTAGGTTTCTCAAGCTACTCAGTTGCAAAATAATTACTTTCAGCTAGCTAAAACACTTGAAGTATCAAATGCAGTTTATACTGGCTTCCATGGATGCCATTAACGTCTGGCATAAACCTCCCAAAGCTTCCACACCTAAAAATAAAATGAAGAAAATAAGGCAGGAAGATATTTTAGGATATCAACTCTTCCTACAAAAATCTGTGACTTGAGAGAAAGAAATTCATTCCTCATTGTCATTGAAGTCAAATGTGGGATGCAGTCAGTCAGGTGCCAAGATCCATCCAGTGGATTCTTATATGAAACCAGTCAATAATGCAGAAAAGAGAAGCACAAAGAAAGCACAAATCCCAGCTGGAAAGAACTCAAATCAACTTCATTTGACATTACATTGGTAGGAACTGGTCTGTGATCTACACTCAATGCCAGGGGCTTGGACAAACACTGTTCAGCAGCTTGCCCCGGCAGGAAGAAGATGAATTGGTGAGACATGGTCTCTATCATAGCAATCAACATTAATTTTGGCATCTAGTCAGTTTTACATTTGGCTTTTGTCTTTATTGGCGTAATGCAAAATGCAGATATGGCTGGGTTGAGCAAGACTGATTAAATCCATGGAGCCAGAGAAACAAAATTCCCTAGATTGGCATGTCTCTGGCAGGTTTGCTGTCACTTCCTATTTCCTGACCATGGCAGGCATGGTTAATTAATCATGACATTCATTCCTGTTAACTCCAATCACAGGAGCACAATCCTTCTCAGTCTACAGATGTTCAGGACCAATGTTTTAGAGTTGGCATTCAAACCAAAACCTATCTGCATGCTCTCCATTCCTCTCACCTTATACATGAGAAAACAGAACCCTAGGGAAGTAGAAATAATTTATTGATAAAGTTAGATTGTCATATTGTGTTATTGTGTCCCTTCACTACTGGACAATAAAAGTACCAGTATTCTAGATGTTGTGAAAGGCAATGTTACTTCAGGATTCAGGCTCATCTTCAGGAACTTAAAGAACAGGAAGGTAGTCTTGCCCACATAATTCTAACTCCTCTGTACGGTAGTCTCACAATTAAAAAAAAAAAAAAAAAGAATAGAAAGGTAGCTGAGTGGACAGGCTGAGCGCTAAGTAAAAGGTGAAGGTATGGTATCATATACCTTTCATCCCAGTCACAGGGGAGGTGTAAATACGGGAATCAGTCTAGGCTGACTGGCAGAGGATATAAGACCCTACTTCAAAAACTAACTAAAGCAAAAAGGGCTGGAAATACGGTTCAAGTGGTAGATTGTCTGCCTAACGAGGCAAGGTCTTGGGTTCAAACCCCAAAGAAAGGGAGGGAAAGAGAGGAAAAGGGGAGGAGAGAGAGAAGAAAGGAATTTTTGTTTAACACAGTCCTTTGTAGTGTTCCTCCCTCCTTCCCTTATATTCCTTCATTCCTGTGTGTGTGAGAAAGAAAGAGAGTCAAAGAGTGAGAAAGCATGAACAGATAGTTCGGCCCAAACTATGCAAAGTTTTATTAGTAAAATTCAGGAGATACAGAGGCCAGAGAGAGCCATGGAGTAGTGACATATCAGATAGGAACGCTAAAGAAGTGTGACTTTAGCCGGGCGCCGGTGGCTCACGCCTGTAATCCTAGCTACTCAGGAGGCTGAGATCTGAGGATCGCAGTTCAAAGCCAGCCAGGGCAGGAAAGTCCGTGAAACTCTTATCTCCAATAAACCACTAGAAAACCAGAAGTGGTGCTGTAGCTTAAGTGGTAGAGCACTCGCCTTGAGCTGAAGAGCTGAGGGACAGCGCTCAGGCCCAGAGTTCAAGCCCCACAACCAAAAAAAAAAAAAAGAAGTGTGATTTTAACCTGCAAGATAGTTGGTAAAAAAAAGCTAGATAACAGCAGGAGAGATGAGGCACAATGGTTAGATTCCAGAGAAAAGCAGGTACACCACTGACTGGCAGGTCTCTTTCATCCCAACCTGATGTTGTGGCTGCTCCTAGGTACTTTAAGTTCAATAATTTAGCCTACCAGGTTCGGCATTTCCTTGGTTGCTTTTTGAAGCCACCAGGACACAAGGGCATACAGCCATCTTAAGAAGTAAACTTCATTGAGATGGGAAACCCAGCTTATAGCACTAACAGTCTGAGATCAAACACGTGTACACGTAAGGAACGAATGATACATGTTAACAACTAGTATATCTACGTGGTGTGGTCTGGAGAATCATTAACCACTGCTAGATAAGTAAAATCATGGCAGTTGCTGGACTACGAGCTTGCTTTCTAGGTCATACAAGAAGTAATGCAGGTGCAAATCTGTAAGATTTTTTTGGGGGGTGGGGGGGGTGCTGCTACTAGGGCTTGAACTCAAAACTTCACATTCTGGCTTAGCTTTTTCTGCTCAAGGCTGGTGCTCTATCACTTGAGCCATACCTGTACTTCCTGTGACAAGCACTTCATAGCTGCTTCTACCTTTTAAGCACTTGAACCTACAAATAGCCAAAGAGGAACTACTGAAAGCAGGATAAAAGCTTGGCCCGCTAAGTCCATTCTATAGCTATGTTCCTTGCCCTGAGCCACTCTCTCCTAAGTTGAAGTTACTTTGGAGACATTTAGGAATCCAAAAGAGAACTGATAAGTCTTGCAACATGAATTGAAGCTACCCTTTGCCAGACAAAAATGACATTGTCCAAGGCCCCATCTGACCAATCCTGGACATACTGAGCAACCAGACCACATCTGTGATGGAGACTGTTCAGTAATCATGCAGATTTCTCGCACCATCCCAATTCTTCCTCTGTTTAAACCTAATGCTCATGTGTGCAGGCTGAAGTGCTTACTTTGCTTCTTTTCCTGTTATGTGCTCATGGTGCTGTACTAAATCTCCTTTTCTGCCCTTCACCACTGTTGATCTCATTATTTGGTGTGATAGCCAAACAGACATGTGCAACCCCTGGAGTTGGACTTGTGGTCCAAACCTCCAGTTACCAACCAGCACCTGTCATCAGAAGCATCCGCCCTTATGACTATCTATTTGAGGCTCATATCTGACACCAGTCTGTTTGCCCTGCCCACAGCACCTCAATCCTTAGGCTTATCTTCTCAGTCAGCAGTCTATGGGCTCAATTCAATTTCAAACACTCTCATGAGTGACTTCTCCAGATGTGATTCTCGTCATGGTGAATCACCTCTGTAAAATAAATGTTGCTGATAATTCCAACCACACCCTCCAAACCTGATTAACTCTACCTACTTGATTATGAACATCATGTGTTCAACAGAAACTATTTGTTTATTTACATAAAAATGTGCACCTCTACTGTCCAAACACCAAATTTTTTGGGGTCTGGTTGTGGGGCCTGAACTCTGGGCCTGGGCGCTGTCCCTCAGCTCTTCAGCTCAAGGCTAGTGCTCTACCACTTGAACCACAGCGCCACTTCCGGCTTTTTTTCTTTTTGCTTATTACATCTTTTAACTGAGTGAGGTGGTACATGCCTGTAATGTCAGTACTTGGGAGACTGAGGCTACAAAAACATAGAAGCGGAGGAGTGGCTCAATGATAGAGCCCTGGCCTTGAGAGAAAAAGCCAAGGGAGAATACTAGTGCCTGAGTTCAAGCTCCCATACCAACACAGAGAGAGAGAGAGAGAGAGAGAGAGAGAGAGAGAGAGAGAGAGAGAGAGAGAGAGAGAGAGAGAGAGAGAGAGAGAGAGAGAGAGAGAGAGAGAGAGAGAGAGAGAGAGAGAGAGAGAGAGAGAGAGAGAGACCAGAATTCTCCATGGGTTGAATGTGGTTTGATATCATCACTTGCTTAAAGCAACTGAACAGGATGGAAGTAACCCTGGGTAATTCAAGAGGTCATGCAGCTTCTGCTGGGCTCGTCCTGGAGCTGCTGTCATATTAATTAATAAGAACCTGCCAGAAACCAATGACAGCCTGTCTGAGAGAAGCCTGCCTGAGCTGGCCTGCTGGAGAACTCAACACATGTGTATAGTGAGCACACAGAAGACACTGCCATGGACATTAGTCTCTTCCTTCACTTTCTATAGCAATCAGTTTCTCTCTGGGGAAGACTAGGATTAAATGAATAATTTTGTGCTTTTTTTAAGAGTAAGAGAATAGTTCTCCCTATTCCTTGTTCAGGAATGTATTTTGAACCTGGCATCCTGATGGCCAGTTCAAGTGTGCCAAATATGATTACCATCTGAAGGACAGCAGCAGGATTCTAAAAAAAAAAAAAACCTACCCCTTACTGGGAGAAAGGGTTCACTTTGTAATACAATCTCAAGCAGCGAGAACAGAGAGTACTTTGAGTTCTGAATACTAAGTATAGTTCAAAAATCTAACTCACTGGAAAGAAGAAAGGGAAATCACAGGTTTTACAACAAAGTCACTTTTCAGGTTCTCAGAATCATTTTTAAAGATCAATTTTACTGTTTTCCTGCCAAACTAAGGAGGATTTTTCTTTTCCTTTCTTTTTCTTTCTTTTGGATGGCTAATCACATAGTCTCTATGGGTCACAGAGGGCTCAATTGCCTTAACAGGAAAAACCAGTCAAGCTAGTGGAGAGCAGTATAGCAGGTGGCAACTTGCCCCTTCCTCAGAGACATTTGAGGTTTACAAGGAGACAGGGTGTGGTAGATGGATGAGGGTGGTGGAGGGGGTAATGTGACATTCTCTCTCCCTCTGTATGACTGGCAGCAGAAGCAGAGCTAATAACAGTATAAAACCTGAATAGCCATTCATAGAAAAGGTGGTGTGCCTGCTATAACATCCTGACCACCATCCAGAAATACACTCACTCATCAGGGTCTATGGGCTCCATAGCCTTTCAGAGGCTCCCATCCGAGACTCAGGGATGTCCCACTTGTGAATGGACTACTGAGGATGAAAGGACATGAGAAAGACAACCACACCCACAATCATGTGTTGTTGCTATGGTGGTAGACAAGGTAGTCCATGACAGTTTTAACCTATGGGTTAAGAGCTTGACAAACCGTTTACTGTCACCACTACATTAAAGCCTGTAAGAAAAAATTGTGAGCTAGAGGCATGGCTCAGGTGGTAGAGTACCAGCCAATTAGCAAAAACAAGCATCAGATCATGAGTTGTATTCCTAGTCTCAGACAAAAGAAAAAGGAAAACTTCTAGTTTAATATTCCATGTTTGAACAATGTCACTTGCTAAAATCTGGCTTCCAGCCTAATGGATGTCACTTGTGTGGTGTCTGCTGTCAGGACATGGAGAACTGGAAGTGGCGAGTCCACCTAGCAGTCTCCCACCATCACATTATCACCACATTCCTGTCACCACATTCTTCTGCATATAGGCATGGTTGAAATCTCCTCCTCTGTATTTGTTACCAATGATAATGTCAGCTTCAGCCCTCCTCTTCCTACATGCCTAGGCTGCTACCTGAAACATGCTTCCCAAGAGCACCACCTCAAGCCAGGCACTGGGAGCTCACACCTGAAGAGATGAAAGTCTCATGGCCTCATAACCTTTCTGGTTAATTGGAGAATTAACCAGAAAAAAAAGCCAGAAGTGCTGGTGCTCACACCTGTAATCCCAGCTATTTGGGAGGCTGAGATCTGAGGACTGCAGTTCAAAGCCAGCCTGGGCAGGAAAGTCTGTGAGACTCTTATCTCCAATAAACCATCAGAAAACTGGAAGTGGTGCTGGCTCAAGTGGTAGAATGCTTGCCTTGAGCTGAAAAGTTGAGGGACAGTGCCCAGGCCCCAAGATCAAGCCCCACAACCAGAAAAGAAAAGAAAAGAAAAGAAAAGAAAAGAAAGAAAGAAAGAAAGAAAGAAAGAAAGAAAGAAAGAAAGAAAGAAAGAAAGAAAGAAAGAAAGAAAGAAAGAAAGCTAGAAGTGGAGCTGTGGCTCAAGTGGTAGAGTTCGAGTCTTGAGCACAAAAGCTGAGGGATAGTGCTCAGGCCTGAGTTCCATCCCCAGGAACAGCAATAACAAAAAAAAAAAAAAAAAAAAAAGAGCACAGGATCTGCACAACTACCTTCTGGCTGTGGTCCTGCCACACTTAAAGTGCTTTGTACAAGAAGCATCCTAGATGTTAGGGCACACTTCACAACGTCTACCATTCTATCCCTTCCCCATCTCCAGGAGGGTGCTTCTATCTCCCTCCCCTCACCTGGAAAATGAAGACAGATATACCCGAAGAGTATGGCAACCTCCAACTTTCAAGAGTCTGTCTTTCCTCAGATATGAATGGAAAATATACCTGCTCATTCTTTGCCTCTGATTCTACTACAATAAAGTAAGCATTAGCTAAATCATTATTAATGATAGTCTGCCAGAATACAAAACTATGGGCCATTCCTCCCTCCTCCTACTTTTGGTAAAAATAAATAAAGAAACCTTTATTGGGAGGCACAGAAATGTAAAAGTTGCTCACTGAAGTTTACTCGCGTTTTCTTTAAACCAATATGGATATTAACTTCCCAAAAAATCTTTACCATATGCCTACTTTTCAGTGCAAGTATAATATGATGCACAATGAGGTTATTTATGCTGATCCTTTCCGATAATTAACCATTTAGCAGCATTATCATATATTACAATTTATCAGGAGTTTGTTTTGTATAAGAGTAGGGACACAAAAGTAGGTGGTCCTTTCCTCTCTCCTGATCTTCATAAAAGGCCACAGCTGACACCCTGTATGCCAGGACAAATAAACTGGATCATACGGTGGTTTTGGTTTTGGTTTTGTCAGTTGTGGGGCCTGAACTCTGGGCCTGGGTGCTGTCCCGAGCCACAGCGCCACTTCTGGCTTTTTTCTGCTTATGCGATGCTGAGGAATAGAACCCAGGGCCTCATGCATGAGGGGCAAGCACTCTACCACTGAGCCAACTTCCCAGCCCAACTGGATCATAGTTTTATGTGACACCAGAGCCTTCAGATTGAAGACTGCAAGACCTAGAGGAAGTTACTTAGTCATGCTCAGGTTGGATGGAACGAGAAGAGCAGCTGTGTTAGAAAGATGATTGGAAAATTAGGGTAGGAGCTAAAGGAACTAGACTTAGTAAAGAATCCCAGCAAGGTCTGTCTGTTCAGACAGTGGCCGAATTCCATGCAATGGGGGTCAAAGAATTTTATGGCCAGCTCTTACACAGGCAGGCTTTAGTAAACACTGTGTGTGTGTGTGCATGTATGTGTGTGTGTGTGTGTGTATTTATGTGTGTGTGCGTGTTACATTGGGGGGAGTGCTAACATTTGAACTCAGTCCTCCCACTCTCACTTGGCTCTTGCTGCTCTACCACTTGAGCCATGCCTCTACTTCCAGCTTTTGGTGGTTAACTGAAAATAAGAGTATCACCAACTTTTCTGCCCAGGAAGCCTTCAAACAAGAGACCCTCCAGGTCTCTGCCTCTTGAGTAGCTAAAATTACAGGTGTGAGCCACCAGCATCTGGCTTTCTATCATTCTTTAACATTAACCCCATATAAATAATGAAAAATAACTCTCTCCAAACAGTACTTAGTCTACAAAGTTTCTCCCTTTAATAGTTTATGACAGTGAAACCAAATTATACCTGCTGCCCAGCAACAATGCCTTCTGATAATTACACAGGTCACTTAAGAATAGCTGCAGTGATAATTTCACTGACTGTCCATTAAGAAAACCACTGACCCTACATCATGGAGTGACTCAGAGACACAGCAGTACAAGCACAGTGATACAACTGTAGGTCCTCTGAATGTACATTCATCCCGGGGCTAAACAAGGTCTAGAACACAGAAAATGTTTGCTGAGTAAAGGCATAATAAGGCCCAGTAAACACATGAAAATGTGGGGGCGGGGCATCCTCCCTGACCTGGCTAAAAAGGCTCTTCATTGGGGTCATCCCTATCCTCCTAGCTACTCACATGGTTGAGATCCAAGGATCACAATTCAAAACCAGCTCGGGCAGAAATGTCCTTAAGAATCTTACCTACAATTTAACTTGCAAAAAGTCAAGCTGGAGGCATGGCTCAAGTGATAGGTCACCAGCCATGAGAAAAAAAAAAAAAAAAGCCCTGAGTTTAAGCCCTAGTACTGGCATGAAAAAGAAAATAAACAAAAAAGGCTCTTCATTCTACAAAAGTAAATAACACGAATGAGATTCGCATAGCAGCTAGAGAAATATAAATAGCAAAATGGTTTGTCTACACATTGCCACATTCCCAGTGCAGCCTTCTAGGGTCTTAACATATGTGGATTTGGCCTGGATGTCTCCCAAGTATATCTCCCAAGGAACTTGAAGGCAACCAAACTACACTGCATTGGAGAGGCCTACTGATGTCTGCTCTAAGCTGAAATTAAAGCATCTCTGTGTCCACACTTATTAGAGTGGGAAGGGGAGGTTCAGCTCCTCTAACCCAGCTCTCACAAACAGGCAGCACTGGGGAAATGTTCCAGCGAGGACATCGGTTAGATTAGAGGTACCCAAGGTTTCAAAAAACTCCCTTTTTCTCTGTGTACTCTGTGGAGGGGAATCTGGAAGGGCAACTCCCAAGAGTTCCCCAAATTTAAAAAGTACAGCCTGGTTTGCAAGTGGGGTCTTATATTCTGAGTGGATGGTAAGCAGGAAGTGGGAGAAAAAAAATAGTAATTGTTAGACTAGAAGCAAGCTGGCCATGCCACAAACCCCAGGGGACTTCTCCCATAATTATCTCATTCACTTTCTTGCCAAAGAAAGGTTTCCATTGCAGAGAGACAGGTTCTGCTGCCATAGCTGATCCTTTGGATCACATAATTAAACTTACAGGCAAGCCAACTGTTGACTCAGATGCTTGAGAATCCTAAAATACTGAAACTAGAAAGCCTCAGTCATCAACAAACTGCTCTCTACTATTGCTCAGAAAAATTAAAGCCCAAAATGAAGTGATTTTTCCAGACTTTTATAGAGTGGCAGAGCAAGTGTGTGGATGACCCAGAACAAAAGTTCCAGACTTGCTTCCAATGTTGACAGAACAAAACCATTCCTCCAGTCACCCTTGTCCTAGAGAACAGCAATGCTGCCCACACGCAGCCCTGTATCTCCTGCTTCATCTGTAATGATACTTAAATCCTGTTCATTCCTTTACAGAACACTTTCTGAGCACTTTCTCCATATCAATGTTCTAAATGAAGATTAAGGATTCATGCCTGGCACTGGTAGCTCACACCTGTAATTCCAGCTCTTTGTGAGGCCAGGAACCAGAGGATCACAGGTTGAGGCCAGTCTGGGGAGAAAAGTATACAAAATCCCTTCTCAACCCCTATAGCAGCATGTGCCTATCATTCAAGCTATGTGTGAAGGCTGAGATGGAAAGATCATGGTTCCATTTCAACCTAGAGAAGTCCTCAAGACTCTGTCTCTGCAGAGGGAAGCTGGGTATGGTGGCACATGCCCGTCATCTCAGCAACAAGCAGAGACCTAAAGTAGGCAGATCATAGCTCAGGCATGCACCTGGGCTAGAAGGGAGACCCTATCCTAAAAATAACTGGTAGAAAACAGGCCTCAGGCATGGCTCAGTAATATTCTGCCAGCCTTGAAAGTATGAGTCCCTGGGTTCAAACTCCCAGTACCATTAAAGAAAATAAGTGTGTGCTTTAGGAGAGAGGTGAGGAGACGCAGACAAGAAGCAAGCAGTGATAGTGGTAAGTTCTTAACACTGTGGTATGACAAAAATGTCAGGTATGAGAACAGCCACTTTACACAGGGTGGTCATCCCCTGATCAGGTGATGTTGAAGGTGAAAATCCTCAATACAAGTAGGAAATAGACAGATGTTGAAGGTGAAAATCCTCAATACAAGTAGGAAATAGACAAAGACCAAGATGAAGCTGGGGAACTTTGCTCAGTGGTTCAGTATTTGCCTAATATGTGCAAGGTCCTGGGTTTGACCCTCCAGCCCCAGGGATGGAGGATCTAAATGACTAATATTTCGATCACGGAAGAAAGTAAGCGTAAACTCTCCAACCCTCTCCCACCCAAGGCAGTGGTGGCAGCTCCAGGTAAACTAGAGGAAGTGGAGTCACAACACCATCTATCCTGCCTCTGTGGAGGATGAGTCTGAGCCAAGTGGAGAAGCCAGGGGAGGCATCCCACCCGTGTGGTTACAACAGCCTCGGCTCAGCACCACGTAAATATCTGAATGCAGGCAAACAGACCAAGCTTGTAGAAAGTGGGAGAGATATGAACGCAGGTCATTGAAAACAACAACAACAAAGCAAATAACTGTTCGATTGATTCAGGTTCTTTTTTACTTTGTTCATTTTGTGCTGGTCCTAGGTTTTGAACTCAAGAGCCTAGGCACTGTCGTGAGCTTTCGTGATCAAGGCTCGACTACTTTAAGCCACAGCACCACTTCTTTTTGCTAGTGAAGCATCTTACAGATTTTCCTGCCTGGGATGGCTTGAAATGTGATCCTCAGATCTCTTTCCTGAGTAGTTAGGATTACAGACATGAGACTCAGACACCCAGCTTGTTTTTTAGATAGATTTCACTATGTAGCTCAAGATGGCCTAGAACCTGCTATGTAATCCAGGCTGTCCTTGAACTCAGGATCCTTCTTCTTCTGCCTCTCAAGTGTTGGAATTACAGGCATGTGACACCACATCTGCTACAAATAACTTTTAATGTAGCAAATATGTGTGCTCATAGAATAAATGTGAATTAAGCACTCCAAGGCATTGTATCTCACCTATCAGGTGGCCAAAAAAAATTATGATAGCACATTCTACAGAACTGTCATTTGCATTTTGGGTTTGACCTGGAAATCCCACTTCCAAGTATTGATTCTAAAAATATACTTTCCAACAGATGAACAGTTGCATGCATACTGTGCCAAGTATGAGTTGGCATTTACTTGGAATAACGAAAGACTAGAATCAACCTAAAAGCTTGTCAGTAAAAAGCTGGTAGAGCAGATAACAGTACATGCTTGAAATGATGTTCTCTAAGCTCTTGTTAAAATATTACAAAGTAATATCCAAGGTCTAACAATGAGTTAGAAAGCAAGGCAGAGAAAAGTTACTGTAGTAACTTTTTTAAGGTATTATTTCTTGTTTTTATGCGCCAATCCTGGGGCTTGAACTCTGGGACTGGATGCTGTCCCTGAGTTGTTTTTTGTTTGTTTTTTTGCTCTAGCTAGCACTCTATCACTTGAACCACAACTCCACTTCCAGCTTTTTTTTGGCAGTGAATTGGAGATAAGAGTCTCTCAGGGGGGAAATGGGAAGGGATGGGAAGGGGAAACAAAGGAGGAGGCAACAATGCTTGATAAGAAATGTACTCATTGGGGCCGGGAAGATGGCTCAGTGGTAGAGCGCTTGCCTTGCATGCATGAGGCCCTGGGTTTGATTCCTCAGCACCACATAAGCAAAATGAAAAAAGCTGGAAGTGGCGCTATGGCTCAAGTGGTAGAGCTCTAGCCTTGAGCTGAAGAGCTGAGGGACAGCACCCAGGCCCAGAGTTCAGGCCCCACAACCGGAACCCCCCCCCAAAAAAAAGAAATGTACTCATTATCTTGACCATGTAATTGTAACCCCACTGTATGGTATTTTCACAATTAAAAAAAAAAAAAAAAAAAAGAGTCTCACAGACTTTCACGCCTGGGCTGGCTTTGAACTGTGATCCTCAGATCTCAGCCTCCTAAGTGGCTAGGATTTCAGGCTTGAGTCACCAGCACCAGGCTATTAAGCTACTGTTTAAATACAAATGCACTTATTATATGCATGTGTGTGTGCACATGTATATTATGTATTTGAAAACAAAAAGGAGCTTAACAGATATCCCCAATCAGTGACACTGCCCACTCTGCAGAACTGGAAGCAGGGGGCTGGGAAGGGATTGAATCCAAGATTGGGACATAATGAAGTGAAGTCAGATAGACTGTCAGATTTGAAGATATCAATGTTTACCTTTCAGCTTTAAACTTGCATTCTAATCCCTCAGTTACTATATTGTACTGTGTAATTATTCTGTGAATAGTATAGTTTTATTGTTTGTATTTCTTTGTTACATAGTATTCACTTGTTAGACATAAATTTCTAAAGCAAACCACAATATCTAGTGGCCAAATTTTATAATTTCCTTTTTGTTTTGTTGTAGTACTGGTGCTTGAACTCAGAGCCTTGTGCTCTCACTTTGTCTTTTCATTCAAGGCTGGTGCTCTATCACTTGAGCCACGTATCCACTTCTGGCTTTTTGGTGGTTAATTGGCAATAAGGCTCTCTCCAATTTTCCTGCCTGGGCTGGCTTCAAACTGTAATCCTCATTTCTCAGCCTCCTAATTGGCTAAGATTATAGGGATGAGCTATAATTTGTAATTTCCTTATTCTTAATGTACTAGTAGCTTCAAAAAAAAATGGAAGTGGGTCTGGCCGTCACTATCTCAAAGACCTTGAAGAGATCTGAAGATGCCTCACAATCTGAAACATCTTCCAGAAGAGGAAAAACATGTCCATGTATTGAGGATCTAGTGCTCATAGCAGTTACCATACACTGAGCACCCACAAGTCAGGCACTGGTTTTCTACCCTTTAACTTTATACACTTTACACACTTTACACACTTTAATTAGTACATTCAACATGTATCAATTCATTTCACCCTAATGTCAGCCTTGTAAGGTGGGTATCATTCCATTTACAGCTAAGGAAACTGAGGCACGGTTGCTAATTATGATTTATGCTTTACTGAAGGACTGATGGAAGAAGCTAGTGGTAACTATACAGTAAAGAATCATTTCAGATTGAACACAAAGAATAACTTTACACAGATAAAAGAAACAACACTAAGAGATGAAACCCTTCATAAAGGAAATTCCCCTTCATAAGGCCCCAAGATCCTATCCTAGGCTTGGTTCTTTTATTTATTTTTTGGCAGTACTGAGGTTTAAGCTCAGGGCCTTGCACCTACTCAACTTGCTTGTTTGACTGGCACTCTACCACTTAAACCATGACTTCCACCTTGGTTTTTTTTCTAATCTTAACTAGTTTCAAAGAAATCTGGTGAGTTTTTTCTGCCCCAAATGACCTAAAGCCATGATCCCCTGGGATTCAGACTACTAGCCAGGATTAAGGGCATGACTAGACTAGACAGCATCTAGACTAACCTTGTTTCATGAGCCTCATATTCTCCTAGGACAGCAATGCCCTTCTCTTTACCACTCTGGAAAATTCCAGCCTTTTTGCAAGGTCTGTTCTTGCTAATGAGCAACCCTCTTTCTCTGCCAGGTGTTTCCTAGAGGTAAAAAGATCTCAAAGTCTGAGATACTCTGCCTAAAATAATAGTCAGAAGGACTGGGAAAGTGGCTCAGTGGTAGAGTCCTTGCCTAACATGCATAAGGCAAGGCTCTGGGTTTGATTCCTCAGCACCACATAAGCAGAAAAAGCCAGAAGTGGCACTGTGGCTCAAGTTATAGGGTACTAGCCTTGAGCTGAAGAGCTGAGGGACAGCTCCCAGGCCCAGAGTTCAGACCCCACAACCAACAAAAAAAAAGTCAGAAATCTAACAACAGGTGTTAGTAACTCTAAGAGACTGGCCTATGTGGTATATTTCTGGTATGATAAGTAACCGAGACTTTTAGTCTATTATAACCTATCAATAACCTGTCAACAACTGTTGGCTAGTATTTCTATCTGCCAAAACATCCATGTTGATTGTCAAAGAGAGGTGAGTTTAAACATAGATCTTCTTCAGTAATGCTCTAGATTACATAGTTCATTTCCCTTGCTGTTTCCTTACGTATATATTGGAGTTCCTTGGGAAAACCATCTTTTTCCCAATAACTATGTGGAATGGTAGGTGGGTGAATGAAGGCTTCGATCTTAAAATCTATAGCAATGGAAAGAAAGTCATCTGAGGTTTTGTTTTTAAATTTCCTCTACCTTCTAAACAATCACTAAAAGATTGTGGTTTGATATTCTTTAGTTACATTCTAACCTAGTACCAAAAGTATTTATTGAGAGTTGCCAGAGGGCCTGCTTGTTATAAAATAATGTATAACTACTTCCTTTGAGCCAAGTGCCAGGCTCTGGCTCTTACCCAGGTAAGTGGTGAGAAATCTCCTGTTAATGTTTTACGGTGGTAAACATAGTTTGGGGTTGACTCCAAGCAGGGATAAGTCAGATGTTATAAACCATTCAAAGACATTTTTTTCAATGAAAGCAAGTATTTCTCCACAAATTGTTCACAAGGCTCAGAATAAAAAGTTCACCAAAGTACTTTTACACAAATTACACTCTTTTAATCTCATAATAACCCAGACAGGTCATTAGACTTGGCATGGTTACCTACACTCAGAAAGCCAGGAAACAGACTCAAGAGTTTAAGTGATTAGGTAAGGTCATTCAGCTAACTGATTACAGAGCAGAGTTTATTTTCTGACATCCTGGCCCAACTCTCACCAGAGCACTGAAATCTATTTGCCTTAGGACTGTCAAGCATTCTTCAGTTATTCCACCAATGTATACTTTAACAAGCATCTTCTAAGTGTTGTCTACATCATATAGAAGTACTCTAATTAGCCTCATTGGGTAGAGGAGGAAGGTTTGCCCACATATCCTATGTAATTATACTTGCACTACTCTTCCAGAATCTCAGTGCTCTGTTAACTCCACAACACAAATTTGAGACCTGGAAGTAATCTCAGAAACACATGTCCTCCAAATGAAAATTACAAACAGCCAAAAATATTTCTAGCTAGGCTCTGGTGATTCATGTCCATAATCCTAACTACTCAGGAGGCTAAGATCTGAGGATTGCAGTTCAAAGCCAGCCCAGGCAGGAAAGTCTGTGAGACTCTTATCTCCAACTAAACACCAAAAAGCTGTGGCTCCAGTGGTAGAGCACTAGCTTTGAGCAAAATAGCTCAGGGACAGCACCCAAGCCTGAGTTCAAGCTTCAGGATTGGTACACACACACACACACAAAAATTCCAGCCGGGCCACTGGTGGCTCACCCCTGTAATCCTAGCTACTCAGGAGGCTGAGATCTGAGAGTCATGGTTCAAAGCCAGCCTGGGCAGGAAAGTCTGTAAGATTCTTATCTCCAATAAACCACCAGTTGCTGTAGCTCAAGTGGTAGAGTGCTCGCCTTGAGCTGAAGAGCTGAGGGACAGCACCCAGGTCCAGAGTTCAAGCCCCATGACTGACCAAAAAAAAAGTTCCAGTTATTTTTATTGACATTGGAAGTGACTTCTGAGGGTGATCAATTGACTTTCAATACAATACTGAAACAATTCATTAGGGAAAATAATAGTCTATAAATGGTATTGACATGTGGACATCTGGATGTCCACATGCAAAACAATGAAATCAGGCCCCCTTGTCACTTTATCCATTCAAAACACAGCATAGATCACAGAGCTCATATAATATGAAAATCAACTCAAAGCCATTGTGGTAACACAGCCTGTAATCCCAGCACAGGGAAGGCAGAAACAGAATTTGAGGCCAGCCTGAAGTGCACAGTAAGATCCTGTCTCTAGAGAAGAAAAACACCTCAGTGTTAGTGGCTGAGAGCAAAAGGATTTGAGGGCTACACAGGCAGAAAAGGCCATGAGACTCCATCCCAGTGGAAAGAAGCTGTGTCTAGTGACATATGTCTATCATCCTAGCTGTGAATTAAATCCTAAAATTGGCAAATTGAAGTCCAGGTAAATGCCTGTGTGTGTGTATATATATGTGTGTGTGTATATATATGTGTGTGTATATATATATATAATATATATACACACACATATATATATGTGTGTGTGTATGTATATTAGAGATCCTTTCCCAACCCCAAACTAGGCACACTGGTACATGCCTGAGAGCCTAAAACAGACTATGGGGCTGGGAAGGTGGCTCAGTGGTAGAGCTCTTGCCTTGCATGCCTGAGGCCCTGGGTTTGATTCCTTAGCACCACATAAGCAAAAAGAAAAAAGCCGGGAGTGGCGCTGTGGCTCAGGTGGTAGAGTGCTAGCCTTGAGCTGAAGAGCTGAGGGACAGCATCCAGGCCCAGAGTTCAGGTCCCATGACCAGACCCAAAAAAAAAAAAGAAAGAATGTTGCTAAAACAGACTGTAGTCTAGGCATGTTTCTGGGCAGGAAATGAGACTATCTCAAAACTATCTCAGCCCAAAATACGCCTGGAGGCCAGGTGTTGATGGCTCATGCCTGTAATCCTAGCTACTTGGGAGGCTGAGATCTGAGGATCACCATTGGAAGCCAGCCTGGGCAGGAAAGTCTGTGAGACTCTATCCCCAATTAACCACCAGAAAACCAGAAATGGAGCTACGACTCAACATGGTAGAGTGCTAGCCTTGAGGGAAAAAGCTCAGGGACAGCGTCCAGGCCCTATGTCTTATATGTAGTGGTATAGTGTCTTCCTAGAAAGTATACAGATCTGAGTTCAAACCCTAGAACTGCTGAAGAAAAAAAAGAAAATTAACCTAATATGGGCTAACCTGAGTATAAGAGTTAGCACTATAAAACTCAGAAGAGAATGTAGGGTTAAAGTCTAAGGACCTTAGATTTTAGTTATGGCCTCAAAAGAACAAATGACCAGTATGCTATTTGTTTTTTGTTTTTTAAAGGATTAAATCCACATTTATAAAATTTGAGACTAGCTGAGCACTGGTGGCTCACACCTGTAATCCTAGCTACTCAGATATCTGAGGATCGCAGTTCAATCCAGCCTGAGCAGGAAAGTCTGTGAGACTTTTATCTCCAACTAACTACTCAGAAGAGGCTGGAAGTGGCGCTGTGTCTCAAGTGGTAAGATGGCTGGCCTTGAGCCTAAAGAAGCTCAGGAACAGCACCCTTGCCCCGTGTTCAAGCCCAAGGACCCACACCAAAACAAAAACAAACTGAGGGCTTACCTATATTACTTACTTATTCATTCATTCATTCATTCATTCATTCATTCATGTGGTACTGAGAATTGAACCCAGGGCCTTGTACACAGGAGGTAAATACTCTACCACCAAACTACATTGCCAGCATTTCTTATTTTATTTTGAGACAGTCTCTTGCTAAGTTAGCCAGCTGCCCTGGAACTTGTTATTCACCTGCCTCAGCCTGAGTAGCTGGAATTACAAGTATGTGCGACCACACCCAGCTTTCCTGATTCTGTGCAAAATCAAGCATCACGGAGCATGACCCCCAACCTACTATGAATGTGTTTATTTCTTTACACCTATGTGAGCAAGGACAAGTATGGAAAAACACAAATTAAGCTCTTAACAAAATTGGCATAAAGGAATGAAAACTTATTTCTTTTATATATTTTGGATTACTTCATTTATAAAGATGAGTATATTCCTTTATTGATTGATTGACTGATCTATCAGTTCTAGGGCTTGAACTTGGGACGTAGGCACTATCATTTAGCTTTTTCTGCTCAAGACTCACTAGTCTTGAGCAGAACTTGAACCACTTAAACTTCAGCTCTACTTACAGCTTTTTTGGTGATAAGAATATTACAGACTTTCTTGCCTGGGCTGACTTCAAACTGAAATCCTCAGATCTCAGGCTCCTGAGTAGCTAGGATTACAGATCTGAACAACTTGTTCCTTGGAAAATAGATCTTTTACTTAAGGAAGACCTTGCCACATGCTAGGTGTTTTTAGACATGCAATGTGTATCATTCTTCGCTCCTTAAAACAAACCAATGAGAGTTTTTTTTTCTTGTGTCAGTCATGGGGCTCAAACTAGGTCCTGAGTGCTGTCCCTGTACTCTTTTTGCTCAAGGCTAAGCACTCTTCCATTTTGACCCACAGTGCTACTTCCAGTTTTCTGGTGGTTAGACATAAGAATTTCACAGATTTTCTTGGCCCATCTGGTTTTGAACAGAGATCCTCAGATCTCACTTCCTGAGTAGCTAAGATTATACGTGTGAGCTACTAGCAACCAGCTGAGACAGAGACTTTTATCAGCCCCTTTTTACCAATGAGGGAGGCGATGCCCAAGAGACCACATCATTTAATCATGGTCATACTCCTAAGGGTGAATCAAGGTCCTGTGGTCACCAGTTGATGGTCTGATTTCCTCTTGCACACAGCACAACACCATACATATCTCCCTGGGGGTTTTGTTTGCTTACAAAACTGTCTTCCCTATTAGATTATATGGAGACACACCAGAACCCCACAGATGGTATAAAAATTCTTTTAAGCTGAAGACATTTGACACTCAACAGATGCGGAAAGCAGCCTTGTTGGGCGCTTCCCTTATCTGACTCAGGGCAGAAACTTCTGAGAAATGAACATTGCCATAAATTCCCTCTTTGAGATGGCCCCAGGACAAAGACTAACAGTAAATCTATCATAAGGCCTTCTCTGGGGGAAATTTTATGATGCCTAAAGTTAACAGAAAGACTGTTCATATATGTATAGAAAACATTTTCACACACTTTTTTCCATTTGTTTTTCTAAAACTTAAATGCATGCACCGTAAAGAAACATTCATTCTACCCATAAGAACTTTTACTCCCTTCGCCTATTTTTTTTTTTGCCACTATTAGGGCTTGAACTCTGGTCCTGGGTGCTGTCCTTGAGCTTCTTTTTGCTCCAAGCTAGAATGAAACCACTTGAGCCACAGCACCACTTCCAGCTTTTTCTGAGTAGTTTGTTAGAGATATGTCTCAGGGACTTCCCTGCCTGGGTTGGTTTCAAACTGTGATCCTCAGATCTCAGCCACCTTGGTAGCCAGGATTAGGATTATAGGCATGGACCACTGGCACCTGGCTCTTTACTCCCTGTTCTTAAACTACATATAATTTCCCCTTGATGATCTCACCAAGCATGCCGGCATATATACATATCACACATATAAATCCTTTTTTGTGCCAGTTCTAGGGCTTGAACTCAGGCTTGGGCACTATCCCTGAGCTTCTTTTGCTCAAGGCTAATGCTCTACTACTTGAGCCACATCTCCATTTCTGGTTTTTTGGTGATTAATTGAAGTCTCACAGAATTTCTTGCTCAGGCTGGCTTCAAATTTCAGAACAGCCTCCTGAGTAGCTAGGATTACAAGCATGAGCCACCAGTGCCTGGTTATACAAACCCTTCTTTGCCTATCTCCTTTGTCAGTTTAATTCACAGGCCCCCATGTACAGACTTAATCAGGGAGAAGAAAAGTTTTTCCTCCACTACAACTCTACATTCCTTGGGTAGCAGGCAGTTTTGATTATCTTTTTTTTTCTTTTGGTCAGTCGTGGGGCTTGAACTCTGGGCTTGGGCACTGTCCCTCAGCTCTTCAGCTCAATGCAAGCACTCTACCACTTGAGCCACAGTGCCACTTCCTATTTTCTAGTAGCTTATTGGAGATAAGAGTCTCAGGGACTTTCCTGTCCCAGCAGAGATCCTCAGATCTCAGCCTCCTGAGTAACTAGGATTACAGGCATAAGCCACCTGTGTCAGACTCCTAAAGTACAGTTCTCTTGAGGAACTAGTAACTTTGGAAGACTGGTGGCGCCTCAGTATGAACTCTGGACAGGTGGTATTTTCCTAAGACCTGGGGGTCTTACCCAGAAAACTCCTGCCTCAAGCATGAGCCAGCCCACCCTCAGTTCCCACAGTCCCATGCTACTGAGAAGCTCTCCAAAGGCACCTTGCTTTGTGGCAAACGGACTTTCCAGAGGCCCAGACACTTGGGCTCACCTGTTTCCACAGACCAGTTCTAGGAAGTGGAAACTAATCTCAAATATTGTAATTGTATTTTTGTGTGTGTGTGTGTGCTTGCCAGTCTTGGAGCTTGAACTCAGGGCCTGGGCGCTGTCTGCACTTTTTTTTTTTTTTTTGCTCAAGGTTTAGTGTTCTACTTGAGCCACAGCTCTACTTCCACTATTTGTTGGTTAATTGTAAATAAAGAGTCTCACTGACTTTCCTGCCCGGGCTGACTTGGAATCAAAGACCTCCTATCTCGACCCCACTGAGTAGCTAGAATTACAGGCCTGAACCACCAGTGCCTGATTTGAAATGGCTTTAAGAGAACTACTGTCTCCATCTTTCCTCCTGCCAGAGCCTTGGCCATTTCCCACCAACCCCTACCCCCTCCCCCCCCCCCACACACACAGAGGCCTGCATGCGGGCTAGGCCCCAGGCCCACCTGAGGCCTGCCGTGGGTCCTGACTGAACTGCATCCAGCAAGAACCCACCCCTGCCTGAGCAAAGTGAGAACGAGCTGTGGTATCGGCTTACCCGTCGCCTGTCGCCAGCCAGCTGCTGTCCTCTCTGGTTGGGCGGCTTCATTCGTGGGCTTCGGGGAGCGAGAAAAGGACCGCGTGTGGCACGACTCGGGCCTTCCAAGCTCTGGCCAAAACGACTTCAGGCCTCTCATTTTGTGTCACTAGGCAGACACTTAGCCTCAGTTGGAAACAGCTGCTGCATTTGTCTGCCCAAATACAGATTTATTTTTTTTTTTAATTACTTCAGGAATCCTTCTCCGCCTCAGAGAGCTTCGAGGCGGCTTCGAAGCCTGTGTCCAAGAGCCTGCCGCCAACGTGACTGTGCCCGGATGTAGGCACGTGGTCCAAACTGGACCAATCAGAGTGCTTATATCTGCCCTTGATGCCACTGGCGGGAGGTAGGCACGAGATCCGAGTTGAGCCAATCAGAGTTCTCCCCTGTGATGTCAGTTCTCCCCTCGTGGACAAGAGAAATAGCTGTAGGTGCTTAATTGAAAACAAATGGTCCCTATTGTTGGTAGCCCTATTTCCGGTCAATAGGAGAAACCTGCCTACAATAAAATAGAATGAGAATCAGAGAGAGAAAGTGACAGAGACAGAGACAGAAAGAGACCTTATAATGTTGAATTGGTAGGAGGAGTCTGGTTTCCTGTGTAAATCCTTTTGCTCTGCTACAGGCGCTTGAACTCAGGGCCTGGGCACTGACACCTGAGCCTTTTTCTGCTCAAGGCTAGCACTCTACCAACTCTACCAACACTTCTGGCTTTTTGGTGGTTTGCTGGAGATAAGAGTCTCACCAACTTTTATCAGAGCCTCAACCTCCAGGCTTCAAACCTCAACCTCCTGAGTAGCTAGGATTACAGATGTGAACCACCAGCACTCAGCATTGCCTGACTTTTTGTGACAACCCTCATGCTACGTTTAGAAACCAAGGAGCCTTCTTTCTAAAGGGGATTTTTTTTACCCAGGTGTGATCAAACACCTCATGACCCAAACACCAAAACCAAGGTACACAGGAAACTGTTGTGTCCCTTTAGGGACTGCTGAGCAGAGACAAGACAGAATTAGAAATATAGAGATTTATTGTAGGGGGGGAGATAAAATGAAACAAAAAGAGGAGAATGTGTTGGGTACTGGTGGCTCATTTCTGTAATCCTAGCTGCTCATCTGAGGATTGCCATTCAAAGTCAGTCCAGGCAGAAAAGTCCATGAGAATCTTATCTCCAACTAACCACCCAGTAGCCAGCAGCGGAGCTGTGGCTCATGTGGTAGGAGTACCAGCCTTGAGCAAAAAAGCTAAGGAACAGTACCCAGATCTTAAATTCAGGCCTAGGACTAGCACGGGGAAAGAAAAAAAAAACATGAAAAAAATACAAGGAAAGCAGAGTCTCAAACCACAGGCAATTCTGAAGCCCGTGAAGAAAGAAAAAAAAAGGAAGATTGAGTGGGAGAGCATCCAGTTGCAATGAGGCTCTGAGGAAATGGGATAGCCCAGGAGAGGGGCCTCAAATTGGCAGAAATGGCCCAGCTCCAGCATACCTTGAGCATAGCCTTGACGTAAATCATCCCAGAGTAGAGGCTCTTAGAAGATGTTGTGAGAGGTCTCGTAAGTGCCTTCCCAAGGCTGCCCCACCTGTGTCTCATGAATTAAACTTCTCCCATGAAACACCAAGAAGCCAAACACCCAAGAAAAGCAGTCAGTGTCCATTGTGGACAACTAGGCTCCCCAAGTAATGCTCACAGCTGAGTGGATTTCCTTTCAGAGCATGTGTTGGTTTGGCCTTACTCAAAGTGTAAGCTCATTGAGTGGAAATTATGTTTTCCTGAAGAAGGGTAGCTGGGGGGGGGGGGACATTTTCTTATTTATTTTTCTACCATGGACCTATTTAAGTTGCCACAAAGAAGTTGCTACGGAAACTGCTCACAAACTTTCAAGATAAAATGTAAAAATGGAACATTTTGCAAACATGCAAATTTTCAGTCTCTGGAGCAACTTTTGTTGTTTTTGTTCCAGTACTGGGGCTTGGACTTAGGACCTGGGCAGTGCCCTGTAGTTTTTCAGCTCAAGGCTGGTGCACTATCATTTAAGTCACACCTCCACTTTCAGATTTTTGGAGGTTAATTGGAGATAAGAGTCTCATAGACTTTCCCGTCTAGGCTGGTTTTGAACCATGATCCTCAGATCTACTAAATAGCTATGATTGCATACATGAGCCACCCTAGCCAGGCTTAAAGAACACTTTCTTTTTGACAGGTCCTGGGTCTTGTGCCTAAGTGCTGTTCCTAAATAAATTTTGCTGAAGGCTAGTACTCTACCACTTGAGCTACAGCACTACTTCTGGCTTTTTTCTGTGAGTAATTGGAAATAAGAGTCTCATGAACTTTCCTGGCCAGGATGGCTTCAAACCATGATCCTTACATCTCAGCATCCTAAGTAACTACGATGACAGGCATGAGCCACCAATGCCGGGCTAAAGACCACATTTTAACAAACTCTTCAGGTCAGATATTTTTGGACACTTTGGAAGTTCTCAGGAATGAAAGGTAGACAGGAAGAATTTTAGTAAGGTCTAGAACACTGTAAAAATAACACACAATAATTCTGGATTGTCTACTCTGGATAGTTCCAGATTAGGTCTATATACCCCCAAACTAGATGTCGGAATGAGAACATTAGCTACTAACATTGTACTTTCTGGAAAATTCTGGTGAGACTTGCTTCACAAGGCTATGAAATGTCCACACAGGCTCAAGGCAGGGAAGTTTGTTATTTTTGTGCCACATTCTGCAGGTGCACTCTGGACTTGTTTGAAAGTTAACTAAGCAGTTATTTATGCAAAATAGTTTCTCTTATCTCCTCTGGCCACATTCCATCCTTGGACTTTGGACTGGGCAATCTCTTCAACTGGAAAGACAATCTTTTCATTTGAAAGCCCTACTCTTTTACCTGTCTGGGCTTAACTGCCTTCCTCACCGATCCTAGAACTCACTGAGATCCTCCAATCTTGACAAAACTCTGGCCTAGCTTGATTTCTTGCTCTTGGTGCTTCTTGTTTCTTTCATGGCCTTACTTCCAAAGTCTACTGAAATTTCTTTCAAATGTATTTACAATAACAGAGTGGATCCAACTTGAAGAGCTATCCTGACTTGAGGGACCAGAGGTCCTGGGACTATTACTTCATAGTTAGCAACCATCATTTCTTTTCTTTTGTGAATCAATCTTCATGAGTACCCTTCATGAATGACTTGTCCCTTGGAGTTTGTTTTGTTTTGTTTTGTACCAGGGTTTGAACGCAAGACACTGTGCTTTAGCTTTTTCACTCAAGGCTAGTGTTCTGCCACTTGAGCTCCACTTCTTGCTTTTTGGTGATTAATTGGAAGTAAGAGTCTCCAGGACATTCTTGTCTGGGCTGTTTCAAACTGCAGCCCTCAGATCTCAGCCTCTTGATTAGCTAGGCTTACTGGTGAGAACCACTCACACCCTGCTCCCTTAATTTTTTTTTCTTATGGCCAGTTTTTTTTTTTTTAATCATTCCAATCTTAGCTTGAATATGAACTTCTCAAGGGAGCTAGATACAGTCCCTAAAGTTATTTCCTTTAACACCACAGGGTGTAGCTTTATTTTTTTTGTTTTCCTCAAGTATTTACAACCTGTAATTGAATGTTTTCTTGATTACTATTTCCTCCAGTGACCTCTAATAAGCTCCAAGAGAACTGGGACCCCAAACTGTATTCCCTATTTGTGACACTAAAGTGATAATAGATGTACAATGAAAAGAACTAGATGATATAATCAGTTGGGTAAGAGTTAAGTTTACCTGAAGCTTTTATTATAAGCATTGACAGAAAAAAAAAAAAACAGGTGAAATATGAAGAGATGACAACCACGCAACAAAACCTGAAAGCACTGTGCATACTTACCCTTTAAGATAGCAAACTTATTTGGGGAGGGTGGCTCACACCTGCAACCCCAGACAGAGATTGGGAATATCTCATTTGGACGCCAGTTTAGGCAAAAAGTTAATGACAAACCTTATCAACCAACAAGTTAGGGTGGTGGCGTTTGCCTATCATTTCAGCTATATGGGAGCCCATAAGTGGAACCGTTGAGTGTGTAGTGACCATCTAGGAGTGAGCCATCGGGACCAGGTAGAGTAGCATCTGCCTACTGAGCCAGAGGACCTGAGTTCAAACCCCAGTACTGCACACACACACAAAAAAAGTAAACATGCCAAATTCTTGGTGGTATCATATATAAAGTGATTTTTTTTAATCTACGTGTGTTTGTGTGTGTGTGTGTGTGTGTGTGTGTGTGTGTGTGTGTGTGTGTGTGTGTTATCTTTTAGTTTCTCATAAATTGTGAGTTGAGTTTCTGGGGTTTTATAATAAGGTAACTTTAAATATAAACTCCTTGTATCACAGAATTGGAAGCAGCAAAGGAATTTAAATACAATTTCTTCAATGTACAGGTCTGGAAACCAAGGTTCAGAGATACAAGTCTGTTGGGACATTCGGAAGCAAATACGGTTCCTCTCAGCCAAGAACACACGTCCCAGTGGCACTTCTGTCCAATCATTAACAACATCATCAACACTTTACACTTGCAAAGTTTGGAGTGTGACTAGATCCTCACAGTTGAAGGTGATCAGAAACGTTTATAGGCCTCACCGGGCAACTCTGGATCTACAGTAGGTCTAGGGACAGTAGGCCAACGCTCAGGGCTCGAAAACGATTTTTAAAAACTACAAATCCCAGAGTGCCGCGCGCGCCACGGGCGGAAAGCCCGGCACTTCCGGTCCACGCAGCACTTCTGCCGCCGCGTCTCGACGTGTCACCGGCGGCGCCGCGGCTGTGGCCAGGGGAAGGATCTGGACTGAGGGGGCGACTTGGAGGAGGCGGCGGCGGCGACCCCCACCCACCCCTCACCCTTTCCCCACCCCGTGTCTGACCTGGACCTGCCCCGGCACGGTAGTGTTCCGCGGTCCGTGGGGAGCAGGACAGGGAGACGGCGGCCCGGCCCGCGTGGGGCACGATGTTGAACATGTGGAAGGTGCGGGAGCTGGTGGACAAAGCGTGAGTATCGTGGCGCGGGGGGGGGAGCAGTTGTGACCGAGGCCCACGCGGGGGACAGAAGCAGGAGGAAGGGGAGCCGGCCCTGCGCGGGGGGGGGTCCTCCGCGTCACGCCCCCCCTCCCCGGCCAGCCCCATCATGGCGGCGGCCGGCTCCCTCCCTGGCCTGGGCCCTCGTCCCACTGGGCAAAATTGGGCCTCCCCCCTTCCCACGCCACCACCCCCACACACAAACACACACACGCCTCCAACCATCCTCTTTACCCCCCCCCCTTGCCGGGCACTTCCTTTCCTTGTCACCCCCCACCCTCCACCCTACCCTACTCTACCCTACCCCCCAACCTTGAATACGGATGCCCAAGGCCAGAGGACAAGGGGCAGGCAGTCTGGAGCTGGGTCACTGTCCCGCCTTGGACTGTCCTGGTTTCTTCGCTGGCAGCAGGAAAGCTTGGGGGGGGGGGGATTGGGGTCACCCTGCTCTCTCTGTCTTGTGCATTCTGTGTCCATCAGGATGTAGTACAGAAAGATCGTGAACCTGATCGGGTGTGTGTCTTGCACCTTGCTGCACTCTTCTCTCTCCCCCTCCCTCCCCCCCACTCCCCCACCCCCCCAGTCCTAAAGAAACTGAAGTGTTGGCTTGGGTTGGTAGGTGTAACAAGTGGCCTTTGTGGTCAGGCTGAAGTTACTCAAGAGGAGGCTCACCCGGTCTTGATGTTTTCTAACCCGAGTGAGAGTTGATCGCTATGTAATAATATCGCTTCTTGTGATTCTTTTTCCCTCTAACTTTTCCCCTGTGCCTCGTTTCTTGATGCACCACTTTTAATTCCTTTAAATTGAGACGTCTATGTTACCTTTAAAAAAAAAAATTCTGGGTGTCTTGTCTCATTGACCTTTTAACTTCCCTGACAGATAAAATAACCAATACGTACTAATCTCCTTCAAAATTGAAATTACTTTAGGATCTTAGTACACTGGGAAAAGCTTGGTATTTAAGCTGGGTATATCTGCTGTTTAACAGTAAGACCTTCTAGGCCAGCAGGAAATAAAAGTTGAAGAATTTAATCAGTCCTTTTCCTTTTGGGTTTTAGTGGTTGTGCAATAATTGTAAGAAAAAACAATTCATCTGTGCCGCCACCACCCCAACCTAGAATCAGGAAGTGTGGATAACAAACTTTTCTTGACTTAAGCTAACAAATAATTCCAAGTGGTTTGGATAATATATCAGATGGACCTAGAGTTTGACTGAACTGTTAAGGGTTTGTTGGCTACCAAGAAAGCACTAGAGTAAGTGCCCAAGGAGTGTGGGCTTCAGAACCCACAAAGCTGGGTTCAAGCTTAGTGACTATGGGCAAGTTACTTAACCTTCCAATACCCCAGTTTTCTCTGGTGAAAAATGAAAACACTGGTACCCAGTGTTTTTGGGCCAAGGACTTAGATTGTCTTTAACAACTTTAACACAATTTATCAGTGTACTTCTAAACTCTTAGCAGTGTCTGCACTTAAAGGAAAACCACCTCATTTAAGAAAGAAGCTCCAAGCTTGAGAGGTGATTTATTTGCTTTCATAACGTTTCTTTATAATTTACTCATTTGACCATTAAGCCTTTAGATACTTATTTGGAGCTGTGGTAGTATTTATCCACCCTTTGTTTTTGTTGGTCAAAGATAAAATAATGGCTCTCTTCCAGATCCAGTTCCTTGGTTATTTAATGTTGCATAAAGAGCAGGATACCAATAGCTTAGTTTTAAAAGTCAGATGAGGTCTCTACAAAGCTAACTCTTTATCTCTGAATCAGAGGATAACAGGAGAAACACCTAGTTTTAAAGGACTGCATTTGTGGTACTTAAAGAGGTAAGAAGGCTGCACATTCTTTAGAAGACATTGAGGAAATAATTCTGCCAAGGCTGCTCCTTTCCGGTTTGTCAGTATCACCCTGATGCTCCTCTTTACAATAAATTTGCCATGCAAGTAGTTACCACCTCATCTAATGGAAGTGCTGTGGTGAAAATAACTTATTTCTGTTGACTATCATTACTGTCCATTATAGGCTCCAGCAGGTTATTGAAACACATAGAATATGGCCACCAAGAACTTGTCAAAGCTTTCTTGCTGTCTGACATTAAGATCAGGACATGGCAATGTTGGACTGACTTTGATGGCAGTGTTGGACTGACTTTGATTTGCACCTTTCATTGGCAAAAAAGGAATACCTTACCTAGATGTAAGTGTCTTGCAGAACCCTGGACTGTGGCACTGTGTCCATGGAGACCGGACACCTTATGGTTCCATAAGGAAAGTGACAGATCCCTAGAATGGCTGGTTGAACAGTGAAGTGAGGAAGCAGGTTAGGACTAAGGGCAGCTCTAAGTGGGTCCATAGAGTGATAGCATGGAATGACCACTGGTTAGGGACTTTGAAGAAGACAGGTTCATATTCAAACACTGACCTTTTAACTGGTAGTATGTTTGGTTTGAAGCAGAATGACATAGATCTCCAAATTGGGATTCCTTATCTATAAAATGAGAAGATTGCAATAGCATAAGACCTGTTTGAGGTTCAGAGGGTGTTTAAAGAAATGAGTTTCCATCAAGGAAAAATAATTTTAACTAATATTTTAAAACAGGAAAAAAAATTGGAAAGTAGTGTCCTTCAGAGATAAGGGCTATGAGGCTGGGGATGCAGCTCGGTGGTAGAGAGCCTGCTCACACGTGAAAGGGTCAGGTTCAGCCCCCAGGACTGCAAAAAATAAACCGAAAATGCTAATCAATAAATGTTATATTTAAATGCTCTAAGCCAAAAATAAGTTCAACCAGTGACTCAGGAAAATGAGAATTTGCAGTGTGTACTCCTGTCCAGTGAGACTTCAAAAGAAATATATATACTCTTTCAAAATGTGTTCCCTGACTGGAGGACCCTTGGATTCAGTATGGCAGCAGTTCTTAAGTATAATGATGCATTCCACACATTGGCTTTGGGCATCTTAAAGTGAGGAAGGAAGGAACAAATGAATGAACGAACTAAGGGGATCTTTTCCACAGTTGTTGCATTCCTTGGTAGTTTTTTTTGTTTGTTTTTGGTCAATTGTGGTCCTTGAACTTGGGGTCTACATGTTGTCCCTGAGTTCAAGACTAGCACTCTACTACTTTGAACCACAACACCACTTCCGTTTTTCTGGTGGTTAATTGGAGAGAAGAGTCTCACTGACTTTCTGCCTGGACTGGCTTTGAACCACAATTCTCAGACCTCAGCCTCCTGAGTAGCTAGGATTACAAGCAAGAGCTACCTGCACCTGGCACCTTGGTAGTTTTAAATGGATCTGTTCAGTTATGGAACTGAGAGGAAATAGTTAAAGCCCAGGCCAGCCAGAGTTTGGGATGGTAGCTTCCTCTCACACATAGCTAGGCCAGAAAGGATAAATGGCACCACTTCCACTGGCTGGCAGCAGCTTGACTAGTGTCAGTCATCTGATTTTTGAAGCTGGAGTAAAATGAGATACAATTGTAATCTGTAATCTCACCATGGTACCAACTGAAAGTTGCTGCAGTTCGCTTATATTTTCCTCCAGTCTTGGAGATTGTAGTGAAGTTGGGAATTGCAGTGAAGGTGACAGGGTGGTGGGTCCGGACTGTCCTTTACTGTGCTAGCCTGACCAGCCCTTCTTTTTCTTCCTTATGGAGCTGGCATACTGTGTCAGCAGCCCTTCTTGTGACAGGTCCTAAAGTATCAGCCATGAATAATCCATTTTATATTAATTCTCTTACTCATAGCTTGCATCTTCCCATTAGTTATTTTATTGGTGTGTATTTGTTTACATTCCTAGGTATTCAACTACTTAAGAAGCATAGAGGGCTGGGAAGGTGGCTCATTGGTAGAGCGCTTGCCTTGCATGCCTGAGGCCCTGGGTTCGATTCCTCAGCACCACACAAGCAAAAAGAAAAAAGCTGGAAGTGGTGCTGTGGCTCAAGTGGTAGAGCCCTAGCCTTGAGCCGAAGAGCTGAGGGACAGCGCCCAGGCCCAGAGTATAGGCCCCACGACCGGACCCCAAAAAGAAAAGGAAGTGTAGAAGCTACTGTTCTAGTCTAACCATCCTTACTGGGAGAAACTTGCTTTCCTAAGTGTCAGTTTCCTCAGTAATTTAACAGATAATACATGACTTGCATCTTGGGTTAGTACTGTATTTGCTGAACTTGGAAAGTGCAGTATCTGCTTTCAAGAAAAACATACCACTGTGAATATGCCACAACACAAAAGTATCTCTGGTTTTGCTATTCTTTCTGTGGCCTTTGCCTATCTTACCAGTAAATCTCTGTTCAGTTTGCTTCTTGGAACTTGAAAGCAAAAAGAAGTTGACTGTCAGCTTTCTAATCTTCCTAAAACAACTTACTCTGAGCTCATCATTGTTATTGCTGAAACAATGAGTTAATTATCTTTCTTGTCTTCTGGTAACTGGATACAAGTAGATATTAAGAATTTGATTCTAAAGAAAGATGAGTTAATATCTTTCCAAAGAAAGATATTAAGAATTTGATTCCAAAGAAAGAAAAATGCAGCATTTTTTTTTTTTCAGTTGGTCGTGGGGCTTGAACTCTGGGCCTGGGCGCTGTCCCTCAGCTCTTCAGCTCAAGTGTTCTACCACGTCTGGCTTTTTCTGCCTATGTGGTGCTGAGGAATCAAACCCAGGTCCTCATGAATGTGAGGCAAGCAAGCACTCTACAACTGAGCCACCTTCCCAGCCCTTCCAGCATTTCTTGAGGGTGATTTTCTGTATTTACATTAGTTTATGGAATGCTAGTTGTCAAGGTGCTTTTTACTGTAAACATTTATTGGTTGGATGTCTGGGTTTGAACTCAGGGCCTCACACTTGTGAGGCAGCTGTTCTGCTACTTGAGTCACTTCCTGGGTCCTCAGCATGCTTTTTAAAAATACTTACCTGCCTCTTAACGTTTTCCTGTGTCCTTTAGTTTTAGTTCATAAGTAGCTTTTTATCCCTCTACTGATACAGGCACTTAGCCTTTTAAGTGTCACTTACTAGTATCACTTACTACTGCTACTAAAGTATGGCATGATAGTGGAGTCGTTTCTGCATTCTATTATTTTCCCATGTGTTTACATTGTTGGGTAATTTAAGAAAAGAGAAATCATGGACAGCTTAAGTAACTTTCGTCTCCTAGGACTTTTATTGTTTCACCTTTTACACTCAGATGTATCATATCACTGGAATATATTTTTAGCTTTTATTATGCAAAAATTCAAATATATTTTAAAAAATGGAGGAACAATAGCCACGAACTTGCATGGGCCCAGATACACTCACATCTCAGTCCTGCAGGGGTTGTACTCCCAGCTACCCACCTTGTTACATTATTTGGAAGCACATCCCAAGTACCATATCACTTCATCTGTCAATAGCTCACTTCCTAACAGGTAAAGATCACATTATTATGATCATAACAATACCGCTATCCTCTTTTAAATAAAAGGTGATTCCTAATTTCAAACGTCCTCTACCACTTTAGCCACTCTCTATTCCTATTTTGCCTGGAGTTGCCCTCTGGCTTCAGTGTTCCTTCCTATACCTGCTGCTAGCTGGAATTACAGGTATAAGCTACTACTCCTGGCTTGTTTTTTTGAGATGGAATCTTACTAACTTTTTGCAGGAGCTAGATTTGAACTTCAGTCCTGACCCCAAGTATCTGGAATTAAGGTGTGTACCACCATACCTGGAAGAATTCTTTTTTTTTTTTTGGGGGGGGGGGTCTGAACTCTGGGCCTGGGCACTGTCCCTCAGCAATTCAGCTCAAGGCTAGCATTCTACCATTTGAGCCACAGTGTCACTTCCGGCTTTTTTTTTCCTTTTTGCTTATGTGGTGCTGAGGAATCGAACCCAGAGCCTCAGGCATGCAAGGCAAGTGCTCTGCCACTGAGCCACCTTCCCTGCCCAAGAATTCATTTCTTAATTGTTTCATAATTCTTTTTTTTTTTTTTTTGTGCCAGTCCTGGGGTTGAACACACCCAGGGCCCAGGTGCTGTTGCTGAGCTTTTTGCTAGCACTGTACCGCCTGAGCCACTGTACCACTTCCAGCTTTTTTGGTATTTGATTGGAGAGAAGAGACTGGTGAAATATGTAACTTGTGCACCAGGGTAAGATAGGGAAACAGGGATAAACAAAGGAAGGGATAACACTGGCCAAACAACAACAAAAACTTCTCATTACCTGAGTTATGAAATGGTGACCTTTCTGTACAACACCTCAAAAACAACAACAATAAAGTTTATATATATTTATATATATGTATATGTGTGTGTGTGTGTGTGTGTGTGTGTGTGTGTATATATATATATATATAGGTATATATAGGTATATATATTTCCCCTCCCCCTGCCTGGGCTGGCTTCAAACCATGATCCTCAGATCTCAGCCTCTTCAGTAGCTAGGAATACAGGTGTGAGACACCAGCATTCAGCTTATAATTCTTTTCTAATGCTTCTGATTGGTACACACATTTCTTGATTCTATATTCTCCTCCTCTTATACTGGATAAGAAATCTGGGCTGCATACATACTAGGCAGGTGCAACAGCTGAGCTCCCTCCCCAGTCCTGTCTCCATTTTTTTTTTTGTCGGTTGTGGGGCTTGAACTCTGGGCCTGGGCACTGACCCTCAGCTTTTCAGCTCAAGGCAAGCACTCTACCACTTGAACCACAGCACTACTTCCGGTTTTCTGAGTGGTTTATTGGAGATAAGAGTCTTCCGGCCTTTACTGCCCAGGTTGGCTTTGAACCACAATCTCAGATCTCAGACTCCTGAGTAGCCAGAATTACAGGCATGAGCCACCGGCTCCCTGCTCCATTTTCTTAATCTGTAGGCTCAAACTATACTTGTTTTTTCTTCCTTTTGCTGCTTATCTGTTGAAGAAACTGGATCATTTGTATTTCTTTCTATCTAGATTTAGTTTATTGCACTCCTATAGTGTTATTTAAATGTTTCTCTCCTCTGTATTGCCCATAAATTGGTATTTATATCTAGTCAGTTAATCCAATTCAAATTCCAATTCGGGGGCAGGAGTCTACTGAACAAATTAAAAGTTTTTTGTTTTTTTTTGTTGGTCACAGGGATTGAACTCTGGGCCTGGGCGCTGTCCCCGCGCTCTTCAGTTCAAGGCTAGTGCTCTACCACTTAAGCCACAGTGCCACTTCTGGTTTTCTAGTGGTTTATTGGAGATAAGAGTCTCATGGGTGTTCCTGCCCGGGCTGGCTTTGAACCTCGATCCTCAGATCTCCCTGAGTAGCTAGGATTACAGGAGTGAGCCACTGGAACCGGGCTAAAAGTTTTTTTTTTATATATATACTTCTGATATTTATTATAAGAATTACACAATTTCTGGGCCACCATATTTAACTTTTTATTCTTTTTTGAACACTATTTAGCCTCATTATGTATGCCTGTCCATCTAGGTATTTATAGTAATTTGCTAGCCAGGTACCTCCAGAAAGTGTTTAAAGGATCTGGGAAGCCAGTAGTGGTTCAGAGATGAGAAATTAATAGAAATGTTAGGACCTTACTGACCAGCAGTAGTCCTGGACATTAGACTGGTATCTGATTTTCCTTCTTTATGAAACAAATGATGATACTTTCTACAAGCTCATGAGGATTAAGTATGAAACCCTTAGTCTTGTGCTTGACATAAAGTAAACTCTTGGAACAAGTTATTGCTACAGTGTTATGCACAGAATAATCAGTAACACAAGCAAATCAAAGAAGTACAATGAAAGAATAAAGATTGTTAGATTATTTACAAGAGTATTAGAACTGTGCGGTAAGCCCATAAACTCAGTATTTTCATTGGACATTTTTCCCTAAACCTTTTTCCTTAGTCTTTTTGTTATTTTTGAGACAAAGTCTCACTGTGTAGTATAGGCTGACCTAGAACTGTGTGTCCCCCAGGCTACCCTCAAAGTCTTCACTCGCCCCCTTCCTCCCCCAGGGCTAGGAGTACCAATGTGCATCATCACAAGGCCCAGCCTTTCTCTTAAAACAGTAGAACTAAGTTGATCTCTTAACTAAAAGAACAGAAAACTTACTTAACATACTTCTGTTGTATGTATCTTGTGTTATTACAAAATCAGAAAGGCTTTTTTACTTTAATTGTAGGTCATATTGCAGAAATATTCTTTTGAAAGACATGTTGAGGAATATAGTCTTTGGAAAGACTTCTTGCAACTTCCACCTGTCAGTTTTTGCACTGTTTTGTTCAGCTTGTTTTCTCAAGCTGGAAAAAAAAATACTGCTAATGTAAAACATTGCTTTCAAAACAAAAAAATTTTACTTGATGAATGCAAATTGGAGTTGACAATTTATTCCTAAGGAACAGAATAATACCCTCCAAAATACATGATTCCATATCCTTAGCCTCTAGCAGTAAACGAACAGTCTATACTGTAAAGAGAGAGGATGCTGCAAGAAGGACTTTCTGACGATTCCACCCACTCACCCAGATTGGCAAGGTTATCTTTTGCACCTGTAGCCTGAAAATTAAGTACAGGTAAAGGAACATAGCATTCCCATATTGGAGCCAATATGTAGCCAGTAGGACTTTTGGGTAGATTAAGCTAATGAAATTTGAAATACAAGTGATTTTGTTCATGTGCTATCATAACCTTACATGACTTGTACTTCACTTAAGAAAAATCTAAAGCTTTGGGCTGAGAAGGTGGCTCAGTGGTAGAGCGCTTGCCTTGCATGCATGTGGCTCTGAGTTTGATTCCTCAGCACCACAGAAAAAAAGCCGGAAGTGGTGCTGTGGCTCAAGTGGTAGAGCGCTAGCCTTGAGCTGAAGAGCTGAGGGACAGCGCCCAGGCCCAGAGTTCAGGCCCCACGACCGGACCCCCCCCCCAAAAAAAAAAAAAAAAAAAAGAAAAATCTAAAGTATCATCTTTGGCATCATTTTGGGTGTATTCAAATGTTGCTTATAATTCTAATTGAAATAGTGTTAGTAGCTTTCACACAAACTTACCATTATTCTTTAAATGTGCATATGAGCTTTTGTGCTGAATATTTCACTCAAGAATTCTCATCCACATAGTCACATTTTTTTCTAGTAGAAAATGATATAAAAAGTTTAGTTTCCTGTTTTTCTTTATTTTTAGTAAGTCTTTAAGAAAAATGCAAACAAGCATACTGTGCTTTTTCTGTTAACTTTCGTCATTTTTGTCTTCTTTTTTATTTTGGGTTTTTGAGACAAGGTCTCATTTTGTAGGTCGAGCTGGCCTAGAACTCTCCCAATCCTCCTGTGTCAAATCTCCCATGTGCTAGGGGCCTGTACCATCAGCCTTAACTGACTTATCTTTTCTTTCTTTTTATTTCTTTGTTTGTTTGTATGTTTTTTAAGTACTGAGGTTTAAACTCGGGGTCTGTGCCTCTTAGGCCAGTGTTCTACCATGAGCTATATCCCCAGCATGATTTGTCATTTTTAAATTGACATATAATTGTATGAGTAAAACTATGTGTTATTTGCAGTTAGGCTACTTAAATAATATCCTTAGTTTGTTGAAGTTTGCTACTAAATGGGGTTTTGACATGTGGCTCATTTCTCATGAAGCTAAATAAAAAATTTAACTATATAATCTACCCTCCAGACAGCGGAAGAATGGTTCTTATTAAGTTAGCCAAGTGCAAATGGCTCATACCTATATTCCTAGTTACTCTGGAAGCTGAGACCTGGAGGATTGCAAAAGCCAAATGGGACAGAGAAGTCTAGAAGACACTTTCTCCATTTAACCAGCCAAAAGCTGAGCTGGAGGCATGGTTCAAGTGGTAGAGTGCCAGCTATGAACAAGCTGGTGGGTCACACCTATAATCTCACATGCATAGAAAGCTAAGATTTGAGAGACATGGTTCTAAATCAACCTGCATAGGACTCCTTATTTTCAGTTAACCAGCAAGAAGCTGGCACTGGAGGCATAGCTCAAGAAGAAGAGCATCAGACTTGAGTGAAAAAGCCAGGTGAGAGCTCAAGGCCCTGAGTTCAAGCCCCAGTACAAGCACCGAAATAAAAAATAATAGCTGGGTACTGGTGGCACGCCTGTAATCCTAGCTACTCAGGAGGCTGAGATCTGAGGATCACAGTTCAAAGCCAGCTCAGGAAGGAGAAAATTCCGTGAGACTTCGTATCTCCAATTAACCACTAGAAAACGGGAAGTGGCGCTATACTTTAGCAGTAGAATGCTCGCCTTGAGCTGAAGAGCTGGATAGTGCCCAAGCCCAGAGTTCAAGCCCCAGGACCGACAAAAAAAAAGACCCACGACTGACAAAAAATAAATAAAAATGAAATGAAAAGGCCAGTATTAATTGAGCCCTTGGCCATGCCAGAAATACAATGGTACTCTTAACCTACGATTATCTGATAAGGGAACTGGGTACAGGAAGTCCAGGAGCTTTAGAAACTAAGATAGGCTGTCCAGATAGTTCAGATTTAAATCAAGATTATCTCCTTTTAGAACTTTTTTAGTCTTTTTTATACTCTACCAAAGTTCATCAGAACCAGTAGTCTCCTGTGAGCAACCTACATAACTTTTAAAAACTTCTTAATCCATACCTCTATGTTGTGCTCAGTTGATATGCTTGTAGTACTGTTACATTAATTTGATTCATACATACCTTTATAGAAAATTCTTTTTTAATATTTTTATTGTAAAGATATTGTACAGAGGGGTTACAGTTACATGAGTACGGTAATGAGTACATTTCCTATTGAGCATTGTTAGTCCCTCCTTTGTTTTTCCCCTACTATCCCTTCTCTCCCCACCTCCCCAACTCCTCCCTCCCCACGCCCAAGTTGTAAAGTTAGTTTTCAACATAGTATCTTGAAGCTCTTTTTTTTTGGGGGGGGGGTCCAGTCATGGGGCCTGAACTCTGGGCCTGGGCGCTGTCCCTCAGCTCTTCAGCTCAAGGCTAGCACTCTACCACTTGAGCCACAGCACCACTTTTGGCTTTTTTCTTTTTGCTTATGTGGAACTGAGGAATCGAACCCAAGGCCTCATGCATTCAAGGCAAGTGCTCTACCACTGAGCCACCTTCCCAGCCCCCAACATAATATGTTGTACATCTCATTGTTACAATGGGTCAACCTGTATCCTTGTTTCAGCATTTCATTATTTATGGATCATTAGAAATAATTTTCCTTAGACTCTGCCTAGATACTATATTTTGGCATAGGTTATAAATAGTTAATGTTATTCTATAACAAAATACTTTGTGGCTATCCTTAGTCAGAGTTTGGAACGGCCATGAGACAGATTGTAAGGTTCTATGTGTGGCTCATAGCTCTTGAAAGCTGTACATGATAAAGAAACTGAATGGGTTTAGAATGGTATGATGTCCATATTAACCTCAGAGAGATTAGAAAACTCCAGTGCTGAACATAGTATCTTGAAGGAGGAGAGCCTGACATTTAAAGTGTGTATTTGGGCCGGGCATCAGTGGCTCATGCCTGTAATCCTAGCTACTCAGGAGGCTGAGATCTGAGGATTGAGGTTCAAAGCCCAGCCCGGGCAGAAAAGTCTGTGAGACTCTTATCTCCAATAAACCACCAGAAAACCAGAAGTGGCGCTGTGACTCAAGTGGTAGGGCGCTAGCCTTAAGCTGAAGAGCTGAGGGACAACGCCCAGGCCCAGAGTTCAAGCCCCATGACCCCGCACCCCCCCCCCCCCCCGCCAAAAAAAAAAAGTGTGTATTTGGGCTGAGACAGGGCTGGAGTAGTGCCAGCCAAGAAAGCCTACAAGTGGCTCAAGGTCCTAATTTCAAACTCCAGTGCCAACAACATTTAAAAAAATTATTGTGTGTGTTTGCATATTTTCCTAGAGGAAGGTAAAACAAAAAATAAGATGTCAAACAATAAAAATTTGGAGACAGGTCAAATGAGGGCGGTTGAGGAGAACGCATTTCATGAAGTTCCAGGCTTAGGTAACTGACACCAGCAAATCCTTCGTCATAAAAGAAAAGAGGTCCAGCAAGGTGCTGGTTGGTGGCTCATGCTTATAATCTTAGCTACTCAGGAACTGAGATCTGAGGATCCCAGATCAAAGCCAGCTCAGGTAGGAAAGTCAAAGAGCCTTTTATCTCTAACTACCAAAAATAAAGCTGGAAGTGGAGCTGTGGCTCAAGTAGTAGAGCTCTAGCCTTGACCCCAAGGTTAAGGACAGACTTCAAGCACTAGGACCGACACAATTTTATTTTATTTTTTATTTTTATTTTTTTGTCGGTCGTGGGGCTTGAACTCTGGGCCTGGGAGCTGTCCCTCAGCTCTTCAGCTCAAGGCGAGCGCTCTACCACTTGAGCTACAGCGCCACTTCTAAATTTTAAAAAAGTCAAATCATTCAAGTTAAATAATTTCAAGTATAGATTTTTTTAAAAAAGAACTTGAAGGAGAAATAAATTTAAAGCTTTCAAATTTTCAGTAGTAAGGTTCTAGAAACTTTTCTTCATGTTAAAAAAAAGTTGAACCTCATTTGGGGATTTGATCGTGTGTTTGAATGTAGAAACTGGTGAAAAATCAGAAAATGGTAGCTTAATTTAAACACAGTGTCAGTATAGTTCACAAAGATGGCATCACAAACCACTGTTGGTGTATAGAATTTTTCGTTTCTGTTGCCTTAGGACTTTTTTTTAGAATTATACTCCATTAGTGTTGACATTTGACAGTACATCTGCATTTAACAGTAATAATGGAAAAAACATTATAGCTACAATACTGAGCATTTGTGTCTACAGAGATGTGATTTTCACACATTTATCTTGTAGGGTGTCTCCTTTTCTTCTCTTAGAAGCTGTTTTTTTAAGGGTTACTGATTTTGTGACTTTAGGCCTGTTTTTTCTTCTGAGGGGTAGGTAACAAAATTCTTTCGACAAAACTACCTTAATGTTTCACATAGGGTGCCACCTGTGTCAAAGATAGCTGACTGCCAGTGGGCCAAAGCTGATCACATTTCTTTGGGTTTTGGTTTTATTTTTAAGTGAGTAGTGTTAGGATTATTGAACAAGGAATCGTCTACTTCTGTATAAAATGGGGACAAAGCCTACCTTTCAGGACTTGAGAGAATTAAATGAATTGATAGATTGTGGGGACGTTTACTACCATATTCTCCATGTTTCTTTTGCTTCTTTAGTCTTGCCATTGGGAGATAGCCAAAAGACATAACAAAAAAGTAAAGCATTGTTTCAGCTTAGTTCTAATTAAGAGAAATTAAAATGCTGGTATATTTTTAGAAAAAATTTAAATCTTTTTTATCATGTCAAATTTTCACTGTTTAAGTTATTTTAGTGGCTCTTTTACCGTAGTTGCAGAAATTAGAATTAAGCTGTATAGTGAAAATAAAATTCTTAAGCTGTATGCACCTTTGAATACCTTGGACATTTGATCTGCCTTGTGGAGCCATTTTAACATGACACCTCCTTATAAGAAAAACATCAGTTTGCCCTCCCCCCCCACTCCCCATTGTTTTAAAATACAAATTCAATTTACTGAAAAGCAAATCATCTGTGCAAATGGTCTTAATAAGCTAAAAGTCATATTTCATAAAATTAACCATTTTATACTGTTCATTTTAGTGGCAGTTCATTATAATGAAGCAGTTTCCCCCCCAGTACCAGGGTTTGAACTGGGTGCCTTGTGCTTGCTAGACTAGTGCTCTAGCACTTGAGCCAATGTTGCAACCTTGCTTTTTTTCCTCCCTTTGGTTGGTCTTGGGGCTTGAACTCAGAGTCTGGGTGCTGTCCTTGAGCTTTTTTGATCAAAGTTAGGGCTCTGCCACTTTGAGCCACCATTCCACTTCTAGTTTTCTGGTGGTTAATTGGAGATAAGAGTCTCACAGACTTTTCTGCCTGGGCTGGCTTTGAACTTTTATCCTCAGATCTCAATCTTCTGAGTAGCTAGGATTATAGGCTTGAGCCTCTGCCCTTTGGCTCTGCTTTTTTTTTTTTTTTTTTTTTGGTCGGTCATGGGGTTTGAACTCTGGGCCTGGGCTCTGTCCCTCAGCTCTTCAGCTCAAGGCAAGCGCTCTACCACTTGAGCCACAGCGCCACTTCTGGTTTTCTGGTGGTTTATTGGAGATAGGAGTCTCACGGTCTCTCCTGCCCGGGCTGGCTTTGAACTGCGATCCTCAGATCTCAGCCTCCTGAGTAGCTAGGATTACAGGCGTGAGCCACCAGCGCCCGGCTTGCTTTTTTTTTTTTTTTTTTTTTTTTTTTTTTTTAATGTGCAGGACTTGGAACATGAACTCAGAGCCTGGGCACCAACATTGAACTTGGTCAAGGCTAGCACTGTATCACTTGAGCCACAACTCCATTCTCCAGTTCTGGCTTTTTTGGTAGTATAGTGGAACTCAGAGTCTCTTAGACTTTTCTTGCCCAGTCTGGCTTCATACAGTGATCCTCAGATCTCAGCCTTCTCAGTAGCTAAGATTATAGTCATGAGCCACCAGCGCCTGGTTGCTGGAGAAAACTAATGAACTTTTCTGCCTGGACTGATCTTGAACTGAAGTCCTCCAGATCTCAGTCTCCTAAGCAGCTATGATTGTGGTTGTGAGCCTCCAGTGATGGGTTAAGACAGATTTCTTGTAAAACTTTGTTTTTCATGTAATGTACCTGGTACCTTAGACATTCAAAGCCAAGATTCTTTTTTTAACTTTATTTAGCTTGTCACTTTAGCTACATCCTAGCCCTTAAAATTCTATTTTGAAATTAAGGTTTCAAGAATAGTAAAAAGGTACCTCAACCCTTTACCCATATGCCCCAAGTTTGACATATCTGCTTACCATCCTCCCCCTTTGTGGATCTGTGTACTTGTACCCTGTGGTCCATGGCCTATGTGGTGCCTGCTTGCCTCGGTACTTCCTGTGCACTTCCTGCAAACAACCATTATTCCTTCCCACAGCCACAGCCTGCTTATCTCTTGAAGAAATGTGAGTTCTTTCTCGCCCCTCTTGGAGATGGTCAGTTGTCACTGCAGAACAGGAGTCCATCCAGGACCATGTATTATATTCAGTAGCCATGACTGTACATCAGCTAAGAATTCCTTAACCTTTCTTTGTCTTTCATGGCATGGGCCATTAATGACTTAGAAAACTCACTCTGTCAACATGTTGTCGGTTTTCTCTAATAGGTAATTACTGTTAATTCTCATTGCAACAAATGGTCTTATGTGGAGCCACGTGGAGACCTCTCCTCAAACTGTCACCAAAGATATTTCTTGCTTGAACCAACCAGTCTTTGCTGTGTTATAGCCAAAAGCAGTGATACCCCCCTGGCAGCTCTACCATGCTCTCATGTTTATAAGTTGAATACACTCAAAAGCCATCATTGTCATTATTTTCCTGCCTCCTTTCCTCCCTCTGGGTTTTATGTCAAGTTATAATCTATCACTGTCCTTATTTATTTTGATATTCAAATTATGCCAGTAGGAGCCTCATAAAACTGTCCTGTGGCCTTTTTAAAAATACATACTTTTACAGCTTCTGATTATACCGTATTTTCACTGCTTCAGTCTTTAATCAGCCATTTTCCCACAGTCCCGGGACTGTGGGACAGGTTTTAAAAATAGAGATTAGATAGTTGATTATACAAAGAGGTACTTGTCATAATTAAGTCATGGCTGGTACTTGTTAATATTTAGGATTACTTAATGGCTCACAGAGTTGACAAGGGACAAACAGCTATTTGGAAATGCGGTGTTAATATTTTTCCTTTTAGTAATATAAGTTTTGCTTTTACATTTTTAAATCTTAAGATTTATGAGGAAGGCTGTCTCTCTGTTCTTTTTTCCCTTCCAGAATGCAACTTGCTTCCTTAAATTAGTTCATTATAAACAGACAAAAATCAAAGATCATTGTTTTGATTGTGTCAATAAAATGCTCTCATAGAACCTATTCTTCCTAGTATTTCCTGTTAGTCTTACACTTGTAATGCAGGTATTTTCATTGTATTGCAGTCTTTAGCTCTTGAATTGTTTATACTAACAGCTGATTACTGAGCGATTTAAGGTCAATGATGGCAGCACTATTCTGATTAAGATGCTGGGTATTGGCACTTTATTTAGCAAACTAATTAAAATACCTTTGTGAGTTTATAAAAATAAGTATTGAAGCTAGGTATTGGTAGTTCATGCCTGAAGTCCTAGCTAGGCAGAAGGCCAAGATCTGAGGCTTGATATTCTAAGCCAACTTGGGCAGGAATGTTCATGATATTCTTAACTCCAGTTAACTTCCCAAAAAAAATCCAGAAGTGGTTCAAGTGGTAGAACACCCACCTGGGACAGTGCCCAGGCCCTGAGTTCAAGCCCTAGGATCATCACAGAAAAAGTATTGAAAACTGCTAATATCTCAAAATATGGACTCTTGTACCTTACAAACTGAATAGAGTTCATTGAATAAGAGATCTTTTGACTTAAATTGGGGGGAAAAAAACTGGATGTATGTTGAAAGTAGCATTTTCCAGCAATTAAAAACAACAACAACAAACTTACAGAGCTGGCTGCTGGAGGCTCATGCTTGTAATCCTAGCTTATTTAGGAGTTTGAAATCCAGAAACTAAGGAGTCAAAGCCAGCCAGGGAAGAAAGTCTGCAAGACTCAATCTCAGCCTCATAGCTGAAGCCTGAGAGACGCATAGGTCACACACTTGCCCTCTGTACAAGGTGCATCCAAGTCTTTAGGCTCCTGCACCTCATTTGTGGGCATTTTAAACACAGATCTTCAGTGAAAAGCACAAAGTATGGAAAGCATGCTGCCAGAAGACCACAAGAAGGACACTTTAAAGAATGAACGCAGAGCGCAGGAGTGTTAGCTTGTTTGACCTCCGCTGGGAATCTGTGCAGTGGGCTAGTCGAGGTTTTCTACTGCTCTGCATGCACGTGTCCAGGACTAACCACAAAGCACTGTGAATGTAGAAATTTGGTGTAGACAAATTTGCCAGCACGGAGTTCACAGATAGTGAGTATCAGCTCTACTTTTGTTTATTTAACAAGTCAAATAATTAAAGAGCACAGCAACTTGAAAGTTGGATGAACAGTGAGTCACATTGCTCCTAGCATGCATGAAAAGGGGCCCAGGCACCTAGCTGCATTGAGGAATGCAAGCGGCCAAGAAGAATGAGAAATGGAAACTATGGGAGAACAGAAAGCCTGAACAGCTTTCCAGCAGGCGGTCCCAAAGCCCTCAGCTCCTTTCCTCTTTGCTTTGGACCCTCTGGGTCCATTCTGAGACGAGCTTGTGACAATCCCAAATCTCTTCCTCCTCTTCTTCAGTGTCTCTCGTCATTGTCAGACACTAGAGATTGAAGAAACTTTTCAAATCAAATCGTTAATGCTCTTTCATACTTATCCATCATCTTCAGACATTTTGGAGAATGAAGAAACATCACAAACTCTATCTTTTTGCTCTCTTAAGTGTATCCGGGTTAACCTGTGGGCTGCGTGTCAGGTGACAGACCTTTTGTTGGAACTAAAGAAATCTGAAACCTAGCTGTCCAAGCAGCGCTTCTGTTCTCCTAGTTTTCAGGCACATGAATGGGTCAGCCCTTTTCTGTGTTCTTTCAGGCTTGTGCTGTTTTAGATATCAGTTTTACCACCTGTTTTTCTGATGCCACATCAACAGGTTATTTTTAGGGTTCTTTGACAGGTAGTTCTGTGAGCCTCAGACCCCATATCTGCCATGAAGGAATGAATGAAAAATAAACTTCCAGGTACCAGTTCTCCTTAGCAGTTGTCCTATGCTGGATTATAGGTTCGAATATAGGTTCTCGTCTTGTTTTTAGTGGTACTCATTTTCAGCTATTTGACCATTATTATTTAGTAGCAGTCTTTTTTCTTCCTTACATTGGGTCAGCAGGGGGCTACTTACCATGACTATCAAGTTCAGCAGTGAGAGAGCATATTTACAGCATTTTTAGGTTGAGGCCATTGAACCTGAAAATAAGAAATGTCAGAAAACTGCTGAATTGTCTGTCTACATGTATCATTTCATTTATTCACCATAATGATAGCAATACATAATGTAGGGACTAACTAAGGAAATTGAGGCACGTGATAATTAATTTGTGCATCTAGTAAATGGGTGCATTCCAGACACCAATTTGGGTCCCAATAATCTTATTAGATTATTGATCAATTAATGTATGTATTACTTCGCTTTCATATAAATATGAAACATAAAGCAATTTAGGAAAATACATAAATGTATATTTTTCTTTAGTGTTTTAGAATAGTCAAGCTCCATTTTAATGTCTGAAAATGGGCTGCTATGAAATGGGTTACTTCGTTTCTAACCACTGAAGCAGTAAGGAAAGGGAAGTAATTTTATAGTTGCTTCCTCCCATAGGTCATAATTTAGTCGTGGACATCAGGATGTTTTTCTTGGCTTATCTCACTCATACAGTTTTCCTTGCACATCTGTTACATAAATTACTAAACTTTTTCCTTGAAAACTTGCCAGTTTAAGTCATTCTTAATAGCGATCAAGATGTTGGTCCCTTTTGGAAAGAATTAAATGAGAAACTTTAAGCAAAGAAATTCCACTACTATCCTAGTTTTAAGTTGTTTTGGATTAATTCCTATATTTTTATTGAGGCATTAAAATAATTATACATTGTACCTTGTGTTTCCCCCCCCAGAAAAGATTTTATGTTGGGTTGTAACCATTTAATGAGTTATATAAAGTGACTTTTTTAGTTTTTCCATCTGTAAGTTTTTATCTTTTCAGTGTCATTGTACATGTCCATGCTGGTTTACCATTTGGCACTAAAGTTGTTGACTCCTTTAATGCTTCCTCATTTGAGATAATAATTTTTTTCTGACCTTGAATTTTATACGAAATGATTTTTATGGGATTTTTGGGGGGAAAATTCCTAAGGTTTATTACTTCTGCTACTTATACTTTGGGGACTTTTATAGTAAGTGATGAATATATATTGGTTGTTAAGAATCTCAAAAATTTAAATGTGAGCTTGGTTACTTTTGCCTTACCCAAACTGTGGTTGAATCAGTGGTAGAGATTTTCCTGAAATCTGATAGAAACTTTTCTATTAGCAAAGGAACAGTATTTCTTTAATGTATAGGTTAGAATTGTAGGGCTTTGGAGTGCTGATTTTTTTAAGCTTGAAATTTTCAGGTGATGACCATGTTATAATTCAGTCTAATGGGCACTTTTAGAATATGGGGGGGCCACTGTAAATACTGGTAATGAACACATGAATCATCTGTCCTTGGCAAATTGAGCATTGGTATTGTTTAGACACCATAGTCACCGTGTGAGGGGGGAATTTAGCTGGTGTTGACTTAAGTATCAGTGAGAATGGGGGGTTGGCTGTATGAAGCCAGGTCCTCTCATTAGGGAATCTCTTCCTCCTCCTGCTGGCATGTCTGGAAGCCAATGCAGAAGCCAGTGCAAGCACTGTTGGAGCAGCACACAGCTTTACACAAATAAACCATGATGCTTGTAAAAAGCAGTGGCTCAAAATGACTTTGTAGTAAAATCTTGAAAGCAGGAGCAGCGTCATGTGCTCAGTCCCTGTTTTCTTCCTCTACCTTTGCAGCCTAACATTAGTCCTTTAATACTGCTGAGCTGCCCAGCCATTCTTCATTTACCTTTTCCTCTCCAGTAGAACATTTTTATGTCTGTGTACGCTTGAAGAAATTAAAGTAAAAGTAAAAGCCTGGAAATAAAAGGTGGTTGTTGGTGGTGGTGGTAATAAAAGGTGGTAATAAGAAATTTTAAAATAATTAGAAATTTTTGTAGCATGAGCTTTTTTTTTTAAGTTATTGTCTACCTGTTTTAAACTGGTATACAGTAAAAAAAAAAAAAAATAATAATCGTAACATTGGTGTTACCAGAATCTTTTGGTTTCAAATACTACAGTGAAAGGAAATGAAAGTCCAAAGTTCTGTATCCCGAGACTCCTAACCTTTAACAAGGAGGGCACAAAAACGGTCGCCTGAATGTTTGGCAGTGTGGAGCTACAATTTGGTTTTCAAATCAGAAGTTTCAGTTCAAGATTGGTGCAAACCCAAAGGTCACTTGTTACATTATAGTGTTATCACAGGAGTACATAACTTACTGATATTATTCTATTAATTTGTCAGACAAACAGATTGTATTGGAATTTTGTTTGTGTTTGTATTTTGCCTACTAAGAAAACAGAGAGCCCCCTCTAGTGTCTGGAATAGCCATTCTTAGGATGTTTTCTGTCAGTCATAGAAGTTTAAAGAAAAAACTAGTTGCTCTTTCCTGTTATATACAAAATGTTTAATTTTTTCCCTTTTTGTGGAGATGGTGTTGTTTTCCCTTTTTTTTAAAAAAAGGTTACTGAAATTATGAATTAGGCATGGATTAATATGGGAAAAGTTCACAGTGCCATTTCTGCCTTTTGAGAAATTGAGGTGTTTTGTCTTAGATTATGTTTTTAAATTAATTTTACTTATTTTTTGATTATGTGGTACTGAGGAATTGAACCCAGGGCCTCATGCTTGCCAGGCAAGTACTCTGCCACTAAGCCACATTCCCAGCCCAGCTTGTTTTTAACGACCTGGAATATGGTCACACTATTGAACATTAGTTGTGTTTGGTTTTAGTTTATGCTTCTTTCTGAATTAAATGAAGCTTGAAAATAGCCTTGTTTTGGAATTTTTTTTATCAGATCTTATCTCGAAAGAATTCTTTCTAGTTTCCAATAGCAATGATTTCACTCAAAAATAGCTTTAAAACAGGGCCTGATTTTCTTTGTGGAAGTGTTCTGTTATTTTTGGTTATTATAGTTTCTGTAGCCATCGTTGATGTGCTTTATAACTATATTACACATTCTAAGAGCTCTTTTTGTTTTTCTACCAAGGAAATATGGAGATTCTTAACTCATTGGCAGTCTGCCACTCTCCCTGTACACATACCCACTGAGGGCCTTCACCTTAGAAATCTTGTGAAGGGTTGCCGAAGTAGGGCATTCTCATCTGACCCATGGGCTTCTGTAGCTTGAACAAGGAAGTAGTGTGCTGAAACTTCAGCATTTATGGAGGCTCTGGGGAAAGTATTTTATATACAGGGACTGGAGATTAACTCCTTTCATCTTGTTCTCCAACAAATTAAGCAGTGAAAAGATTTTCAAGTACATTCTTGGTGATGAAATGCTTGGGTGAATTATATCCCTAATTGCTATTGTTCATTTTCACAGCTGCATTTTGACACTTAACTGCCTGATCCATACATTCTTTAGCCACCAGGATAAACAAAAGCATTCTGAAACCCATCACTGTGGGCATCTTAAATTGCAAATCTGTTATTGGCTGCCATGCTTTTATTTTGGTTCCATTGTTGATAAAATCAGGGGGAAAATCACTCTTCTACATTTACACAAAGTTGTTGTCCATAGAGTTAGTTTTATGAAAATTCATTCAATAATAGTCTTAAATCTTGAAAGGCACTAGAGATTATGGATTTATTTTGGCCTCAGGGAAATGCTTTGTATTTATTTTATCAAACTAGTTGGCATTTTAGGAGTAAGTTTTCTCCAGGGTATGAAAGAAAATACTAGGATTTAATTTTTCCTTCTTAGATAGAACAGTATTATAAATCTAAAAGCCAGATTTATTTTATGACTTGGCAAGTCGTATTTGTTCATAGTTAATTGTTCATTTAAAGTTTGACCTAAGCCTGCTTATAGGTCTTTTCCCTAAGGTTAAAGAAATTGGAGGAATTGCTGTGACCATTCTAAAGTTAATATTTGTATATCTGAGAGATTTGAGTACTAATTTCAATGAAACCTCTCTTATTTTAATAAAACAAGAACATTTAATAACAAAAGCAAAAGGGAGTATATATAATAGTTACCAATTTCTGATTTTTGCATTATAACTAATTTCTTGTTGAGGCAGGGTCTTAATATGTAACCTCTATCTGGCCTGGAACCCAGAATCCTCTGGCCGCAGACCTCAGTCAGCCTCCTGAGGGCTGAGATCTGGCTAAGATTTAATTTTAAGGGGAAGATTTGAAATACCCTATTTTCTGATGTCTGTTATAATAATTGTGCAATAATAATTGGAGCTTTAGATAGAAAATGAATTATGTCATAATTTTAGTCCTTTTTAAATTCTTCTCAAAATGCACTTGAATTCTTAGATTCATAGCAGCATGACAGAGTACATTTTAACAACCAAAGACTTTGCAATCTCATGTCTTAATTTTTAAGATACTATTTGTAAAGCTAATTCTTAATAAATATTAATTTAAAAATGTTCGTAGTAGTTATAGGATGTCTGTCAGCTATTACCAAATACAACGAGATAGTCCTGTGGGTGATGTTCTTGTTTATTTCTACTTTATATTGGAGGAAATTAATCAACTTCTCCAAAGGTCACAAAGTGTTGGAGATTTAGAGTCAGATCTTTCTGCCTTTGGTGGTACTGGGGCTTGAACACTGCATATTTCATGCTGAGCCACACACTTCTAGGCCTAGTCTGTGTTCCTGACCATTATTGACATCTTAAAAGAAAGTTAAAAATGCCATCTCCTGGTGGAATGTATTACGTGACCATGTGACCATGTAGTGACATGGAAGATAAGTATGATGCTCTAACCATTGGTAGAGCACCATAAACATTTTACCATTTATCTGAATTATCATTTTTTAAAAACAATAGAGATCAAGTTCAGTGTTATATAATTTTTACTTACTCTACAAAATTTTTGTGAACATGAAGCTTGAGCCTGAATGTAAACCGAGTTTGATCAGAAAACAAGCTACTTAGTTTCATTTCAAAAAAAAAAAACTCTAACATATCCAGTGTCCTTTATTTTTTTTTGGGGGGGGGGTGTTGGTGACAGTCTTGGGGCTTGACCTCAGGCTGGGCCCAAGTGCTATCTCTGAGCTTTTTTGGCTTAAGGGTAGTACTCTGCTATTTGAGCCACAGTTCCACTTCTGGATTTTTGCTGGTTAATTGGAGCTAAGAGTCTCAAAGACTTTCATGTCTGGACTGGCTTTGAACCTCCATCCTTAGATATCACCCTTCAGAGTAGCTAAGATTATTGGTGTGATCCACTGGTACCGAGTCCTAGTTTCCTTTTGAATTTAACTCAAAGCCAGTTTTTTTGTTTTTGTTTTACTGGACTTATGCCAAGACCAATGTAATTTCATATCATAGTTTTGAAGGCTATTGCAGTCTTCTTAAAGGTGACTTAAATGTGCTATGTAGTGTCCTTGGGTCACTAGTGCACAAAAGATGTCTCCTTCCCCTCCCTGTAGAGGTAGCTCGTTAGGACACCCAGTAGTGTCATTATTAAGTTTTCATGTGTTTCTCAGTTTTGATGCTAATCTTTGTGCGTATGTGTGTACATTTTTTTTTCTCTGCAGCACCAATGTGGTTATGAATTATTCAGAGATCGAGTCTAAGGTTCGAGAAGCAACGAATGATGATCCTTGGGGACCTTCCGGGCAACTCATGGGAGAGATTGCCAAGTAAGTGATAATTTGACTCAGCAGTGCAGAAAGAATCAAGGTATCTTTACACAGAAATGTGAAATTTGCTTTCAGTTTTACACCACTTAGTTGCCAGATGAAATTTTTGCATAATTATTTAGATAGTAATATAGAAAGTTTTACCTAAAATCCATTTTCCTTAAAAATCAGCTCAAAACTTAAAAAGTTTTGGTGAAGTTTAAGAATATATAGCTTATTATGATGTGAATTTTGAAGAATGCATATAAAACATTTGAAGTAAAATTATTAGAATTTTTTCCTGATGAGTATCTGGGCATCTATGCCAGAGAATAAAGAATTTGCAGTGTCTGCTATTGATTATTGGAGCTTACAGATGTGCTATGTGTTATGTAAAACATGGGGAAAACATTGTCAGAAGTATGTGATCTAAAATTTTTTTGCATTGACCTTATTTTTTAAGCACCTAATGGAAACTTAATAACTTGGAACAAGCCTGCCATCTACTGTCAAAATTAACATATTGCACATGCTTAAGGACAATTACCCTTTTTTTCAGGGCTACATTCATGTATGAACAATTTCCAGAACTTATGAACATGCTTTGGTCTCGAATGTTAAAGGATAACAAAAAGAATTGGAGAAGAGTTTATAAGGTATGAAAATAGCCTGTTTGAATAATTCTCACATGGTGAAAACACTTGCCTACATGTAAGGCTAATTACAGAATGAACGTGAGATAAAACAGTACTTTATAAAACACCTACTCATAAACCATTCTTACTATAAAGTGTTTAAAATGTTAAAGACTTTTATTAAAAGTTTTCACACTAAAAATGTTTGTGCATATCCAAAGTAAAGAATATCTAATCATGAACATATGTAATGCATGAGCAGTTAAGATAAAAACCAACAGTATGGTTTGTCATAGCTACATAAAATTTCACTTAATTTACAGTAATATTTTAATAGGAGTCAACACCCCAGAATACAATCGTTCAGAATATAATCAGAGATTCTATGACATAGGCTTAAATTCTAATTTTTTTTAATTCTAATATTTTAATTTATGAGCATGTAATTTTTGTCAGATTCCTTTAATTCTGATACCATAGAATGCAGAATTCTAAACAGGAGAGACATCTGCTATTCTGTCCCCACCATATCTCCTCGCAACTCCGAATATATTTTCCAAGGTGACATATTCATATTTGCAGATTTGAAGTTCTGCTTTCAGAATTGCACATCTATGCATTAGTTGTATGTTTTTTGTGTTGCCGATTTCTGAAAACATTCTTTACATTTTCTGTAAAATAGCTTTGTAAAAATAGTTTGGTTTTTGTTTTTTTAAGCCATGGTACTACCTTTTAAAAAAGCAAATGACTTTATAGGATATTGTTTTGTGACTCTCAGTTTCAGCAACTTAGATTTCCATCTATCATTAAGAGAGGTCTGTCCCATACAGAGTAAGTTCAAAATGTATAATTCAATGTGTTGGCTTTTTTTTTTTTAATTTTTTTAGTGTGCTCACAATTGTTGGAGTCATTACTGATATCAGATCATTTCATCCTCTCATGAGGAATTTACATATCTATTAATGGTCAAGCCTAGATTCACATTTTAGGACATTTTCTGAAAAACCTTTTCTTTGTTTGCTGCAGTCTTATACAAAATTCATATCTTTAACCTCAAAATTCACATTTTTATCTTGGGAGAATACTTGGGAGTCTATGGTTATCCAAAAATTCTTCTAATGTTTCTCGTAATTCACAGTTCCATGATGCTAGGAAAAAAACAACAAAAAACTGAGCTATCTTTCTAAAATCTGTTTATCAATTCATTTAGATTTTGTTGAACACGAGAATCACTTGACTTTTTAAAGTTTTGACACATAGTATCTGTTGGATAGTTTATAATTATTTACTGTACTTACTATTAGAGGAACTTCAAATTGATATAAGTGCTAGATTATGTATTTAAAGTTTAATGTAAAGAAAACTACCACCATAAAGATTCTTTATTTGCTAATGTTGGACTTGATTTTTTTATTTAACCATTTAGCAAAGCTCTACCAAAATTTATTTCATTAAATCATTTGGTGCTTTGTATTTCCACAGTCTCTGCTGCTCCTAGCTTACCTCATAAGAAATGGATCAGAACGTGTTGTTACAAGTGCCAGAGAACACATTTATGATTTGCGATCCCTGGAAAATTACCACTTTGTAGGTGAGCAATAGAAAAACCTTATAAGCAAATTAAAACAGTAGTTGGAGTTGTCAGTCACCTGAACCAGCTTAGAAGCTCCTCTGCTCTAATTAGAATGTGACTGTTGCCAGTTGTGTGACGAGTGCAGAATCCAAGACGTGGGGCCCTAGAGTATTAATTAGTGAAGACAAGAACTTGCAGAAAAGACTGGCTAATAACAACAGAACCAACACAACATGAGTGTTCGGGTTTATATTAAAATATGCAATGGAGACCGGTCCCCTGTGGTGTCCATAAAGGAATAGCTTTAATCATATGGGAAGAAAAGGTTAGAGCTCCAAAACACACACATCTGTTTGAAGCTGGGTTCTTTCCCCCTCCCACCAAATAATATTTACTGTGCAGAGGCAGCAAGGCCAGAGTGTGTCGTGAATGTGAAAGAGGCTAGAGAATGAAGCACATTTCAATGAAAGAGGCTAGAGAATGAAGCACATTTCATTTTATAGGTTTTTGTTGAAAGTCTTTAAAAATATTCAGCTTTTCAGCTATACTAAATTCTAATAATTAGTGTCCCAAAGTTGTATGGGGGAAATCAAGACATTTGGGGTGCTTTTCATTAAAATGTTAAAAGTAGTTCTTGTTTTGATCTGTCCCACTACAGTACAATGGGTAGTATTTATGGATGTGTCCATTTCATATGGTCACCATCAGTAATCCTTTTATTGACCACACACAACACTATTTCCTGTGGTCCATAAGTCAAAATCACATTTCAGAATTTAGGATTTGTTGAAGAGGAAATGACCAAGTTAAGTACAAGAATGTGCACCTCTCTCGATTTTATGTTTTTACAATATTGAAATTGGTTTCTTAATTTGTAACTACTTTTTGTTTAGTTTTTCACGTTCTGACAGAGTTTGATGTATTCAAAGTGAATCGTTAAGGCTTTGTTTCTCCCTTATGACTCTTAAGATGAGCATGGCAAGGATCAAGGTATAAATATCCGCCAGAAGGTGAAGGAATTAGTTGAATTTGCCCAAGATGATGACAGGCTTCGAGAAGAGCGAAAGAAAGCTAAGAAGAACAAAGACAAGTATGTCGGAGTTTCCTCAGACAGTGTTGGAGGACTCCGATACAGTGAGTATCAAGGGCAGGCTGCCACCTCAGCATCATCAGCCCTGCGTCTCGGGTGAATCTTTCTTCTCAGAAATATATAGATTACTAAACTATACATGGTAGCCATTTGGGCTCCCATAGCAAGAATCTTGGGGATTCAAGAATATGATTTTCATTGTTAATGGCTAATTAGATGAGTATAACTTGGCATTAAGGTGCAGAGAATAAAACAAGGACACACATCCCTCTTAGGGTTACTATTCTTTCTTAAATGAGGAGCTTTCTCTAAGACACAGTGTATTGTATAGATACATACTTTGATCAAAAGATTCATCTTTTTAATTCAAAACCAATTTAGCTCTATTTTTGGCCCCAGATGGATATGCTTCCTATAAATTAATCTGGTGCCAATCTCTCTTCCTTAATTAATCTCTGTTTAATTTGAACTAGGAAGTGACTGAAGATACTATGAGTTTTTCTTCAAGGTCTGTGGTTTGTTAGTCATTTCCAAAGACTTTTTAGAGCAACTAGAAGCTGTACATAGAAAAAGGATCACCAGTTGGAGGCCAGCACAGTCTTAACAGACCTTGTCTTAAAGAAAAGGAAGAAGTAGAACATTTGTATTTTTGATGTAATAATATAAAAACAGTACACCAGGTGCTTTAAATACAAATAGAAAGAGTCTCATAGCATGTCCCTTAGCCTGACCCAGTCTCGTGTGAGCTTCTATACCACTAGATCGCTTGCATGTATACAGCCGGGCCAGTGCTCTGTACTTTGCAGTGCTCTTCCCACCCATGTGTCAGTTTCTATTTAGATGATATAAATCTGTATGGAGAGCTTGAACTCTTCAAAAAGAACTGTGTAAAACCTTCTATTATTTTGTGATGACCTACAAAACACCTTTATTTACTCCTCTGTTTCCTACCCTCAAAAAAAAAAATGCTTCATTTAGCTAGCTATATAAAAAGAAAAGTTTTTTTTTGTATTGAAGTATCACATAACACTTCATGAAATGGGCAAGAGTCTTCTCTAAAGTGAAAATGTATAAATATGTTTTGGAGTTGTTTGCATATGAGAGTAAGAAATTTGGGGATTTGCCCTAGTAGTCATTTTATTTAGTGATTTTATTTTTTCACTCTGAAAATAGCAATTTAATGTGTTTTTCAGTAGAAATTGCTCTTTGCAACTCATTTCCTCATTCAGCTTGCTTGTACTCCTCTTCTTCCCCCAGCATGATAGGTATTTATATCAAATAAATTTAGTGAGTGAGTGAGTCACACTAATTGCAATATCTATATTAGAAGTAAACAGTCTGTTTGCATCTCATAGTTGGCTCAATCTTTATTAATGTTTTTCAGACTTTGCCACTCAGCTGTAGCTGTCTTGTATGTTTTTTTCATTCTCACATTATATAATATACCAGTATCCATTGTTTTTAGCACTAATTTAGTATGATGTCCACGACACTAATCAGTTTGATGTCATCTATTTTATCTTTCTTGTCAGTTTGCTTCTTTTCAAAATCTAGCTCATCACATTGTAATTGGAATTTACCTACATGCTATTGAAAAATCACTTGTTCTTGAAAAACAATTATGGTTTGAGTTACTATTTACCTTATTTTCGTGTGTGTGTATGTGTGTGTGTGTGTGTCTGTGTGTGTCTGGGTGTGTGTCTGTGTCTATTACTGGGGACCAAACCCAGGGCCTCACCCATACTAGGCAAGTAGGCAGGTGCTTATAGAACTACATCTCCAGGTCCCTTTTTATTTTTATTTTACATCTAGGACTTCCTAATTTGCCCAGACTAGCCTCAAATATGTGATCCTCTTGCCTCAGCCTCCTGATTAACTGGGATCTGTTTTAACTTAATGGTCCCTTCTAGATTTAGTATGTCTGTGTGCGTGCGTGCGTGTGTGTGTGTGTTGTGTGTGTGTGTGTTTGTGCATGCGCACGTGCCCTATATGAGTGGAACCCAGGGTTTCTTTTATGATAGGCAAGTGTTCCTAGTAGGTGCATTTTTTGTAGTCTCATCTTACTGTCTCTCCTGTCCCTGCCCCAGGGCTTCTCAGCCTGCCTTAATTTTCCACCTTTTAGCCCTCACATGATTTAATTCCTTCAAACTCTGGTTTCTTAAGCAGAATTTGGACACAAAAGCAAGAGAGTTCTATTTTGTGTCCATAATTTCTCTCTTGAGTCCCAAGTCCATGCCAACACTAGATTTTACCAGTCCTGCATGTATTTCCCATTGGTCGGACTGGCTGTCACTGCTCTGAACTGCCTGAGCATACTATATGACTCTAATGTGTGCAGTCTTAGGAGACAGAATATTCTCTTTATGACAATTACAAAATGTCCTGCCAAGCCTTAAAATCCTTCAAGTTGGTTTTTAATTTGATGCTAAAAAGTGACGGCTGCTTACTCCTTTGCATCTTGAGACATGAAGTATTGGGAGGGAGGCTGCTGTATGTTTTTTGGGGGAAGAGGTTGTTTATTTGTTTTGAGTTCTTGTCCAGCCAAGCCTTGAACTCTTGGTCTCAAGAGATAAAGTGAGCCTTTGTCCCATTCTCCCTTCCAAGTAGTTTTCACTGATTACAGGCTCTTATACCACCCCTGCCTTACATTTCTGTCTTGTTTTTTTTTTTTTTTTTTAAGACACTGTTACTAATACTAATCTAAAACTGAAAAACCATTGAGACAGGAATGAAGTATATCATATACTAAATGACTTTTGAAACACAAAAGTAATTCCTTTTCTGTTTTGCTCTTTTGTGTGTTGTTCAGCTGCTTCTTGCAGCCGCCTTCCAATGAGGTGCACTAGACTGTGAGAGTTTTCATAAAGAAAAGCTCTTGAACCCTCAGTCTTGCCACTTAGCGACCGGCATGACATGATGTGCCTTGCTGAGATCACGTTGATTCAGCACTGTAGGAGCAGTCTGTTTTCCTTTGAAAATGATTTTATTAGGAGGAAAAGTCTCAGAAATGAGGTCTGTTGACATTTTGAATTTACTGTCCTCAGAGTTGCTTCTTGTTTTAATGTGTTACATAGGTGAAAGATACGACCCTGAACCCAAGTCAAAGTGGGATGAGGAATGGGATAAAAACAAGAGTGCTTTTCCATTCAGTGATAAGTTAGGGGAACTGAGTGATAAGATTGGAAGCACAATCGATGACACCATCAGCAAGTTCCGGAGGAAAGACCGAGAAGACTCTCCAGAAAGATGCAGGTATTAGCAGCTCGTCTCCTGGAAAGAAATGTGTCAAATTTATGCACTTGGGTTTCTTTTTGGGATGATGGTATTGTGTGAAGTTTAGCTTCATCCTCTTCCTCCCCCTCGTCCCCCACTTTCTGGTACTAGAGTTTAAACTTGCCTCACAATTTTTAAATATACTTGTCTAAAGGGGTCTTAGAATCTTAGAAATTGGCCATAAGAAAGTCTGGAATTCTAGGCGCCGGTGGCTCACACTTGTAATCCTAGCTACTTAGGAGGCTGAGATCTGAGGATCACGGTTCAAAGCCAGCCTGGGCAAGGAAAGTCCCTGAGACTCTTACCACCATAAACCAGAAAACTGGAAGTGGTGCTGTGGCTCAAGTGGTAGAGTGCTAGCCTGGAGCTGAAGAGCCGAGGGACAGTGCCCAGGCCCAGAGTACAAGCCCCACGATCGACAAAAAAATTGTTTGGAGTGTATTTTAGGGTTTTCAGTATTGTACAGTTCTGTTGATCTTCACAGATGAGTAACACTCAAGTAGAATAGGTCACTGCCCTAAAAATGTCCTGTGCAAAAACATAGAACAAAGCCAGTTACTAGTGACTCACACTGATAATCCTAGCTACTCAGGAGGCTGAAATCTAAGGTTCATGATGGGAGGCCAGCTGGGGCAGACAAATACGAGAGAAACTTCCATCCAAACAACTGGCAAAAAGTCAAGGGCATGGCTCAGATAAGAGTTAAACATTTTCTGACCTGTAGTCTCATAAATCTTTTCTTTTCTTTCTTTCTCTATCTTTTCTTCCTTTCTCTCTCCTTCCTTCCTTTCTTTCTCTCTCTCCTTTCCTTCCTTTATTTCTTCATTTCCTGTGTGTATGCTGTGGCTTGAACTTCTGGCCTCACTCTCTTACTCCGCTTTGTTGCTTACTACTAGCACTGTACTACTTGAGCCATGCCTCTCTGTAGTCCCAACAGTTTTCAGGTTAATTGAAGGTGGAGTTGTCAGGACCTTTCTGCCTGAGATGACTTCAAACCTTAATCCTGTAATTCTTAGCCTCCTCAGTAGCTGGGATTACAGAGATGAGCCACTGTGCCTCACATAAACTTTATTTTCTGAGGGTAGGATTTTATATAGTTCGACACAAAACAATAGAAATAAAACTCAAGGCTTACTACTTTCTGGAACGTGATCTTTGAAGGGCCAGAGTTTATTTTTGTACATTAAATATGTCTAATTCACAGCTACATTTCTAGCTCCTTTATAAGGAAAGATCACAAATATTATAATTATTAATACTAAGATTTGGGAAACAGTTCCTGCTTCAAATAATCTGTTTTTATCTCACTAGTTTGGTGTATATATTTAACTTGGTTTAGAAAACATAGTGGCCATATATTCTATTGGTACTTCCTGAAGTAGTATAGGGACCAGTGAGTGTATCCTTCCCCTTTAGGGTTTCTTTTCTTGTTTTGTCTCTCCCTTCCCTCTCCCTTCCTCTCTCTCCTTCCCTCCCTCTCTTTCTCCTTCCCTCCCTCCGTCCCTCCCTCCCTCCCGTTTTTCTGGTGGTAGTGGTGGTTATTTCATAGTCTCTCTAATACACGACCTTGATATAGAATATTCAGGTTTAAAAGATTGAAAATATAGCAAATATTAGTGAAGATAAAACACATCAGAGACTTGAAGTACATTTTGAAGTACTTGGAGAGAATAGTTGACTTTTAGACAAAGTTGTGAGTGACCTCTGACATGTTAGCAGGATTTCATTCTTCTTAGTTCATTATTAGAATCAGGAATTCTTAAACAGTGACCACATACAAAGCCTAACACAAAAGAGATCGCTTTGCCTTGGAATAATACTGGACATGAGACAGCTAAGAATGGCAGTTTTATCTAGTGGGTGAATGGTTGGGATCTTAGGTCACTTTTTGTCTAGGTCATTTGTAACAGCTCCTGCCTACTTGTCAGAACTTGTATGTTCCCTAAAATACTTGCACATAAAATTTGCATTTAACCCCTTTGTTCTGTATGGGAAGTCATTCTTTTTCATCTTTTCTATGTGCAAGCTCCAAATTGGTTTATATGAAGTAGAAATTGCTTGAGAGTTCTCTGAGTTAAATTTTATCAGTAATAGTCATAATTTAAAGGAGAAATTCAGGCATTTTATTTTAGGATTTTCATAAATTCAGCCACCTACTCTAAAATTAAGTAATATGGGTAATGGAACATATTTCGTGTCATATTTTGTTTTGTAGTAATGGGGTTTGAACTCAGGGTAGGCAAGTAAGTTCTTATTCTGTCTGTATCTCTTTTTTTCCTACTTGGACTCAGAACAAAAATGTTTTACACTATTAAAACATTTTTAATGTGATCAAAGAAATTTCATAAACATTTTAAATACAGTTGTTTCCATGAAGCAGTTTACATAGTTACACAGTGGTGCAATCTCGTGATAATGTAGAAAAGACAGCAAAATTACAAAGTACATTAACCTCAATTTTTGCATTCACAGATGAGAACTATATTATTTGAGTTTAAACAGGGTAATATATTTTAAAACTACCTATTGAGATTGTGAGTGTGTGTGTGTGTGTGTGCATGCATGCCAGTCGTGGGGTTTGAACTTGGGGTCTGGGCACTGTCCCTGAGCTTTTTTTGCTCAAGTCTTGACTACTTGAGCCACAACTCCACTTCTGGCATTTTGGTAGCTAATTAGAGATAAGATTCTCAGTGATCACCAATTAACTACCAAAACAAAAGGTGCCTAGACTCAGGGACTGGGCACTATCCCTTAGCTTTTTCACTAAGTCTGTCACTCTACCACTTGAGCCACCACACCCCCCACTTCTAGCTTTTTTAGTGGTTGATTGAAACCTAAGAGTCCTTTATGCCTAGGCTGGATTTGAAACTTGATCCTCAGATCTTAGCCTCCTGAATAGCTAGGATTATATGAATGAGCAACCAGTACCTGTCTTTTTGGTCAGTCATGGGGCTTGAACTCTGGGCGCTATTCCTGCGCTCTTCAGCTCAAGGCAAGCACTCTCTCTACCGCTTGAGCCACAGTGCCACTTCCAGTTTTCTAGTGGTTTATTGGAGATAAGAGTCTCATGGACTTTCCTGCCTGGGCTGTCTCTGAACTGTGATCCTCAGATCTAGGTTCCTGAGTAGCTAGGATTACAGGCATGAGCCCCACCTTATCTTAAAGCTTATCTTTAAGCTTTAAACCTACAATAAAACGAGGTATTTTAGACATTTTTGTTTGTAGACCTTTATGATGTACCTATTTATAGCAGTGTTTAGGCTTATGTATTTTTTTGCCATCATTATTCATACAGCTTAAATAACATTCTGTTGATTCCTGTCAAAAACATAGAATGTTAGGCTTACGACATTTGGAATCCAAATCACTGAGGTCTCACTGTACAGACCACCCCAGTCTTATTGTTTTGCTTCCTTTGTACTGTCTTGGTAGTGACAGTGATGAGGAAAAGAAGGCAAGAAGAGGCAGATCTCCCAAAGGCGAATTCAAAGATGAAGAAGAGACGGTGACGACCAAGCACATCCACATCACGCAGGCCACCGAGACCACCACCACCCGACACAAGCGCACAGCCAACCCTTCCAAGACCATTGACCTGGGTGCCGCCGCGCACTACACCGGGGACAAAGCCAGTCCCGACCAGAATGCGCCAGCCCATACACCTCAGCCTTCAGTGAAGGTAAGAAGGGGTCACAGGCCTTGTGGATGAGCGCTCCTTTCAGAATTCCTGCATTAGCCCACTTGGGCGTCCTTGGTCATACTAATGATAGATTGGTTGGCACATGTTACCCAGTCAATAATATGTCTTAGGGGGAAGAAACCTATCCAATTGCAGTGATTTGCACTGTCTATGAAGATAGGAATGAAGGCTGGGCTGTAGCTCAGAGGTAGAGCTTTTCCATGCATCTTGAACCATCATCTTCCAGATCTTGTCCTCCTGAGTAATTAAAGGCATGATTCACCAGTGCTTGCCATAAATACTTGACATTTGTAGTATAATCTTTGTGTGCATATGCACACATGTGCCAATCCTAGGGCTTGAACTCAGTACCTGGATGCTCTCCTTGAGCTTTTGTGCTTATAGCACTCTGCCATTTGAGCCCCAGCTATGCTTCTGGCTTTATGATAGTTAGTTGGAGACTGGATCTCACAGACTTTCTTGCCCTGGGTGGCTTTGAACCCAGATCCTCAGATCTCATACTCCTGAGTAACTAGAATTATAGGCCTGAGTCACAGTGCCCAACTTTAATCTTTTTGTTTATGTTTTATTTTGTTGGGTTTTTGGTGGGGTTTTTTGTTTGTTTGTTTTTTGTTTTTTTAAGAAAGTGTTTTACTGTATAGCACAGACTGGCCTTAAAACTCATGATCCTTCTACTTCAGACTGGAATTGCTTATCTTTCCCTACCACATCTAACTTTGTAGTATAATCTTTTTGTCTTTGTTTCTATTAATTTTAAAATGTTTGGAAGGCTGAAAGTTTTGAAGGTTGTCCAATTGCTCCAGATTTCTTTCAGTTGAAAAATTGAAGAACCACAATGTATAGTATTTTAATCTTCAGTAAGTAATAAAATACAATACAATATAAATACAAAAGAAACACAGTATTTTCCTCAGAGCTCAAATGACCACACCTAGCCTTACAGAGTTTTCCCGTGGTCTCACAGTTCAGTTCTACTTTAAGTGTATGGACTGATCATAGAGGATCTAGGTATTCAGACACTTGGCCAGCACCATCAAGAAGACAAAACTAGGGGGACAGACTCCAGACTTCAGTTTGGAAATTGAATATGAAACAACACACCTGTAATCCTAGAGCTTGGGGACAGAAGCCAACCTGGGCTGTTCTGTGTCAAAACCTTTAGTAGACAAAAGATAAAAAGACTGTAGATGTTAGGGACTTCTGTAGTGCTGCTTATAGAGATACTTCATTTACTGCCTTTCCATATGATTCTACATTAGTTTGTTATTAGAAAACATAATCTATCCTATGTAGGTAGTTATAGGTATTTTGTCTAAATTGGGAAGTAGAGATGGGTAGAGCTGATTTGGAAGGGGTGGGGGCAGGGAAGAAACCAGAAAAGAGGAGAAATGTGAAAACTGGTAGAAATGTTGGCTCAGCCTATTCTGTGTTTGCTTGCAGACTTCAGTGCCTGGAAGCAAGCCATCTGGAGATCTTGTTGATCTGTTTGATGGCTCCAGCCAATCAACAGGTAAGTGTTCCATGTTGGCCTCTTCTTCTTGTTAACCTTGGTGTGTGTCATTTAAAAATATAACCACATTAGTTCTTTCGCAGTTTATATGCTGAATTTTTGTGTGTTTGATATTGAGCCATCGTGCTGATAGTTAGCATGTAGTCATGCATGTAATACATAGTATCATAGAGTATCAGTAATTTCTGACTTCTACAATGCAGTCCAAATAGAACCTCCTTTTATGTGTCTGTGGAAAGCTTTAATGGAGCTATCAGAGAAGAATTAACGAGAAAGGGCAGATGAGCGGAGGGAACTTTCTTCCTCCGTGATCTCAAGATTGGTTTGAACAGACAGAATTATTAAATACCCAACATGCTTCCTTGCAAAGAAAGCTTGGAATGGTTTTCTCTTCTCTAGTGCAAAAAGCAAATTGACTCATTAGATGAAAGTAGCAATTAATATTCATGTAGGAATTAAGAAAGTTTGAGAGAAATCTGGAATATTCTCAACTTAAAAGTTGATTTTATTCCAATATTTTCCAAAGAACAGCTGAATGTGGGTTGACAGCAGAACTATTTTAAAGTTACCTTGTATTTGAAATTATATGCAACAGGTCTTGAAGATTTGCTTCCCCAACCCTACCAGAGTAATTTTAATAACCATATTTTAACTTAAATTCTGCTGTGAAAGTAAATTGGGTAGTAAATCTTTAGTACCTACACATGAGAAAGCGTAAGAATCTGCCGTATTAACATTACTGCTTGGTATGTCACTTGAGTGTCATTTACCAGATGTGCCCATACTTATAACAGTACCATCAAGCAAGAAATGTGGGCACAAACTAGAAAGTTAAGCATATACAGTTCTGTACTGTACTTAAAACTATATTTTCTGGATAGTCAGATAATACATGTATTTAAGCATTTTTTTATGGACAAATCTTTTGGGCTTCTAAATAAGGATTTTTTTTTCTATCTAAACTGCTGTTTACCAAAGATCATGACTCTTTTCTTAGGATGGCATATATATGAACAGTTTTCATTATTTTATAATCGTACTGGTATGGCTATACTGTAATTTACTTAACCAGATCAGTCCCTTATTATGTAGTCATTAGAGTTGTTTCTGTTATTTTTCAAAATTTTTTCTCTTCTGAACAACAAAATACTAGAACCTCTTGAAGTTGCTCAGGTTGATAAGGTGAAAACAGTATTTCATTTTCATTTTTTTGTTAGGTGAGATTTGACCACTTTTAATAAGCCAGTTATGACTTGCCTATTTATGTGCTGTATCCATTTTTTTCCTGTTAAAAGTATTTATTCTTAATGATTTTTAAAAGTTTTTATAGATTTTGGATAATTTTTATCTTAATTTTTTTTTGTATTTTGGTATTTCTGTTAATACATTAATACATTCTTTTTAATACAATAGAATTCATCACATATTAAATTCTTCGTTAAGGAAAATTTCTGTTTGTAGTTGAAGCAGTGCCTAGTCATATTTTTCTTGTTCACAGTATTGCTTCAGAGAATGCATGTTCCCAGCTGGTGGTTGTAAATAACCTCCTTGCCGCCCTGAAAAGGGCAGATGGAAATGGTTCATTTGTAATGACAGCTCTCATGTGGGAATCATGAGGAATCGCTCTTGTGAAAATTAGCAGTCTTCCACATGCGGCAATTTTTGATAGACTCTTTTGTTTACACCTCCTTAGATAGAAGTTATCTGGGAAATTGCTGAAGCCTTTTAAATGTCTGTTCAGACTCAAGCATTGGTAGGAATGTCATACCTGTGAATGTAAGGAAAACTCTCCTGAATGAAAGGGGAATTTTTTTTTAATTTGTGAGACAGTTTTCAGAATTGAAGATGACCTTGTGTTAAAGGTGGTAGTGGAAGCAGGGTAAGAAGAATAGAGAAGTTAGGTCTGTGTCTGAAGTGGCTTCTATTTGTAAAGTATGTGTATGTTTCCATTCTCTACTCCTGATATTCCTTAGTCTCGTGAAACAAAAGTTCTTGTAGTCTGAGTGGAAAATGTTTGCTGTGGATAAGTTTAAAACATCCTTGTGGTAGGAGAAGGAGTAGCAGAATAACCAAAGTTTAAGTATTTGTCTGAAATACAGATTCTTACTCGATTTTAAGCTATGATCTGTGGTGTTCACTGCTTTTATCTGTGACATGAATTTTCTTTGTGGCTTAGACTAGTTATAAGACTCTTTACTTGTTCAGCATAATACGTGACCTATGAATGTGTACCTAGAAGCACATTGACGTTCTCCATTTTTAAATCCCTCACCAATTGGTGAGCCACATCATTTTGTACCCAACAGTATATAGTTCAACACGAAGGAACATGACAGAAAACAAACTTACCAATATTAAGCAGCAGCTGTGGGTGCCATCCATTTGCTCCCTGGTTGTTCTTAGTGAAACCCTGTGTGTGGGTTACAGTATATGGTCATTCACTGGTCCTTTGTACCCCTTATCACATTTTGTCCTGAGCACGTGCCTTTAGGGAAGAGGAGAGCCGAGCACTGAGCTGTTTCCCTTAGAATGAATTTTAAAACCTATCTGGTGTAGTAATGGCAGGAGTGGAGAGTCTGTGGCCGGCATCGTTTTGCTGCTAGGTGAGACTGTGCACACATACAGAGCATGCACCTCTGTAATATGAAGGAATGGAGAATTAGCTGTACCTGCTGAGAGTTGACTTCAATAAATACGCTGAGAGAGAGACCAAATACACAATGCCTCAAACTGATCTGTTCCTTTTGTTACAGCTGGCCGTTTGTTAGGAAAGGAAGATGGTTCTAGTTTAATTAACCCAGTTGAGTGTAGCAGATGGGCAGAACGTCTCGCAGTGATAAGACAATTCAGAAATGGCACCAGATGTTGAAAGCTGTCCCTGGTGGAGTTTGAGTGCAGCCCAGATGTTCCAGTCCCACCTGGCTAGTTTCTGAGCACTGCAGGCTAAGCAGCTGTGATGTAACCTGTATAATGTTCCCATAACACTAAAAACTCCGTAATTGAACTGCTGCTCTAGATTTCTGAGGTTGTGACTCTTGAAATTTTTAAGGACAGACAAAAGTCAGGACAGTTTTAGGTCTTCGGCTATTTCGAGGATAGCTGTTGATAAAAGTAAATACCCAAATGGGTCTATAAGTTAAAGTTTGTATGAGAATGTAGTTAGGAAGGTTTTTTACTTCTAGCTGTACTGGGATTTGAACTGGTGTCCTACCACACACTAGGTAGGCAGTCTACCACTGAGCCACACCTCCAGTTCTGAGAATGTGGTGATATGTGTATGGAGATTGATTTGTGGTCATGATTAAGATCTCACCCCTTTAGTAATATCAGTTTAGATGTAATAGCAAAAATGATTCTTTTCCCACACATTAAAAAGAAAAGTATAAGCCGGGCACCGGTAGCTCATGCCTATAATCCTAGCTACTCAGGAGGCTGTGATCTGAGGATCGCGGTTCAAAGCCAGCCCAGGCAGGAAAGACCGTGAGACTCCTGTCTCCAATACCACTAGAAAACTGGAAGTGGCGCTGTAGCTCAAGTGGTAGAGTGCTCGCCTTGAGCTGAAGAGCTGAGGGACTGCGCCTAGGCCCAGAGTTTAAGCCCCATGACCTACCAAAAAGAAAAAAGAAAAGTATGTAGTCTCTCATGGAGTAAACAGTTAAGGGGAAGTCAAAATCATAACTTTTTCTTCTCCCCATATGTTTAAACTGGCTTTTATAAAAACCAACTTCAAGGCTTTTCCTCAACTTTTTTACTTTTAAACTTTGGAACATACAGAAAATGTACCCCATTTTTCTATATCCACTTCTTTAGTTCTTGCATATTTGTTTTTCTTTATTGAGTGCTAGTAGTTCTATAACATTTTACAAGATGGATGCAAACGTGACATTTGCCCCTGAAGTGCTGTAGCTTCTATCTCCTTATAAGGACATGTTCTGATACAGTATTTACCATTTCCCTAGTGTCTCATCTCTGTTTAAGTACTGGTGGAAGGTGGTTATTACAAAGACCATAGTTAGCTGGATAGACGCTGGGTAGCCTTTGTAGAGGAACTTAGACACCTTCTTTTGCTTTGTGGGGAGGTTGGTACCAGGGTTTGAACTCAAAGCCTAAAGCTTGCTTAACTTTTTTGCTCGGGTAACACTTTACCACATGCCTCCATCTTGGCTTTTGTGGGTGGTAGGGGGAGGTGCGGGCTGGTTCTCAAGCTTGAACTCAGGGCCTGGGAGCTGCCCCTGAGCCTTTTTGCTCCAGGTCAGTGTTCTAATACTTGAACCTCAGCTCTGTGTGTGTGTGTGTGTGTGAGTGAGTGCGTGCGTGCGTGCATGCGTGTGTGTGTGTGTGTGTGTGTTTAACTGGAGGTAAGAGTCTCACAGACTTTCCGGCCTGGACTGGCTTCAAACCTCAACCCTCAGATCTCAGCCTCCTGAACAGCTAGGATTACATGCCTGAGCCACAGTGCCTGGCTCATCTTGGCCTTTTTCTGGTTACTTTTTAGATATAATCTTGAGGACTTTTCTGCCCAGACTGGCTTGGAACCTCAGTCCTTCAGATCTCAGCCTCCTGAACAGCTAGGATTACAGGCGTGAGCCACCGGCACCCAGCTATACGACTACATTTTTGTATGGAGCTAAAAAAAGACTTCCTGAAATTGCTTGGTTTTTCTCTGGTTCTGAGAGTTTAACCTTGTCCTCATTCTTAACTTCCAGGAGGATCTGCGGATTTATTCGGAGGATTTGCTGACTTTGGCTCAGCAGCTGCATCGGGCAGTTTCCCTTCCCAAGGTATGATGGGCCAGAAATGTGGGGGTAGGGAAGCACCATCAGAAGAGCCCATCCCCTCAGTGGCTTCTTGGCTTTTGTCCTTGTGGAATGTGTAGCTCCTCATTCCTAAAAGCTTACCCATAAGGTGTGTACGGATCCAGTGTCTTACATATGCCAGGAGAATTCAGTTGATTGCCCATGTTAGGTTCACTTCCAGAAAATTATACATATTTGTAACTAACTTATTTACTGTCACAGGGGGCTATGAATAAATGTCTTGTTTTAGCAACAGGAAATAAAATTGTTTATATGATTTTTTCAGGAATGAAACTTAGCAACTTTCTAAAGCTAAGAATACTACTACCACTTGTCATGGTTCTTTGTAAAGATAAAATAATGTCCATAGAACTATGTATACACTAATTTTATTATTAATCTCTTTCCCTGTAGGTTATGAAAGGGTTGTTCTGTTTTATAAATGCCAGACAAATTGAAGTTTGAGAGAATATATAAAAATTCAGCTATAGAAATTGTTCTTTTTTTGGGGGGGGCCCGGTCGTGGAGCCTGAACTCTGGGCTTGAGCGCTGTCCCTCAGCTCTTCAGCTCAAGGCCAGCGCTCAACCACTTGAGCCACAGCGCCACTTCCGGCTTTTTTCTTTTTGCTTATGTGGTGCTGAGGAATCGAACCCAGGGCCTCAGGCTTGCAAGGCAAGCGCTCTACCACTGAGCCATCTTCCCAGCCCCAGCTATAGAAATTGTACACAGGGTGAAAAAATGTAAATGAAGTCTTACTATATTCATTACAAGTACAATGATGTTGCTGTTATATTGAACTGAATCTGATTTAGGTTTGTGAGAAGTCAGGAAGAAAAATACATAACCTTAAATGTAGTTTATGTAATTTTGACAACCTACTTTTGTAAATTCGACAAACAGCATTGTTGAGTAATAAATGGTTTCATTTGGGAAATGTTATGATGCCTTCTAAAGGTTGATACCTTACTTTGGGCAAATCAGAATGAAGATACAAACTGCCCCAATTTTACTGACATCCTGTGTAATTCACAATATTTTGTGTATATAAAGTTGCCTAAAGTGCAAATAATTGGAATCTGTATCTGTGTGCATGTGATTAATGTAACCTGGCCACCATTGCACAAGAGGCTGACACTGATGGAACAATGATTAATCATGTCTGAATAACACATGACTCACTAGAAATCGTTTCCTCTCATGATTAATCTTCTGAGGACACTGGATTTTCAGATGGGGCAACCCGTTTTACTCCAGTTCCCACTACTCTTGCTTTTAAAGACCAAGCAAAGGGAATGTGAACACAACATTTACATTGATCCAGCAGCAGGACTTCATGAGTTCAGATTCTGTAATAGAACCAATTGTAAAACTGTGACTGTGGTCTCTTTTGTAGAGGAGACCAAATACATGTTCTATTAAGACCATCAAGTAATGAATATTAGCATGATTTCATATTAAGTTGTTGCTAGAGCTTGGGGATTCTAAGTGAATTACTGTCTCCATTCTAAGGGTCATAGAAGGCTAACCATTGGAGTTACTGTTTTCTTTTGATTTTTAGCATAATGAGGCACAGTGTTGCAGTAGCTGGTTACCAGTTCCCTTTTAGGCCAGACAAATGTAACAGTAACAAGAGAGCAGTGGTAATAAACTTGTGCCAGGCAGTTCCTTCAGCTTACTCCTCACCTTTGCCTTTTTTGTTTTTATTTTTCTGTTTTGTTTTGCCAGTTCTGGGAGGTGAAGTCTGGGCCTGTGTGCTCCCCTTGGAGTTTCATGACTTTCCTGCCCCGGCTGGCTTCAAACTGTGATCCTCAGATCTCAGCCTCCTGACTAGCTAGAAATACAGGCATGTGCCGCTGGTGCCTGGCTTTTTTGTCCTTGTGTTGTGTTGTGTTGTGTGAGGCTTGAACTCTGGGCACTATCCCTGAGCTTTTTTTGTTCAAGTTTCACCTTTGCCTTTTCGGACTCCATTTTGCCATATCTGCCCCTGTCCAAAGGAAGGGCCTACTTACTTAAAAGCACAGGGAACCTCATTTAAACTTTTCCTGTTTTAGTAAGTTCCGTTTCATATGGTCAATATAATATGTGCAGATGTTACATATTCTTGTGTAGCACCAAAGTATTGGCTCCCACCTGCGCTTTCCTGCTAATCCAAACAATAGCAACAAACTTTAGGTAATACTCTATCTCGAATTACTTAGTCTTCATAGTGCACTTTTTTAACATGAGGCACAGACAGAGTGGGTCATTTCCTACAGGTTATCAGTTCCTGTTATCAACTTTTATGTTGAATGTATTCAACCTCAGTTTGTAATTGGAAGAGTAGTAATATGGTTCTATATGTTTCTGGGTTTGTTTTTGGTTGTTGTTGTTTTAACATTATCTATTGATCAGTTTCTCCATTGCTGTGGCATAATAGCCTGAGCCAGATCAACCCAAGAGGAGGACAGGTTTATTTTATTTTAGCTCCCAGTTTCTGTCCCTGCTTGGCCAGCTCTGTTGCTTTGAAGCCCAAAATGAGACAGCAGAACACTATGACAGGGTGCCTCCTCCCTCTTTGATGGCCGGGAAGCAGAGATAAAAAGGCCTGAAGACAAGAATAGTCTCTTCTCTCTTTTTTCTTTTTCTTCTTTTTTTTTAAATTTTTTGCCAGTCCCAAGTTTGAACTCAGGGCCTGGGCACTGTCCCTGAGCTTCTTTTGCTCAAGGCTAGCACTCTACCACTTGAGTCACAGTATCACTTCCAGCTTTTTCTGTGTATGGGGAACCCAGGACTTCATGCATGCGAGGCAAGCACTCTACCACCGAGCCATCTTCCCAGTCCAAGGAAGTCTCTTGAAAGGCTTGTTCCCAGTTGTTCACTCCATCCAACCAGGTGCCACCTCCTCATGAGCCACTGAGTGTGAGCTCATCACTGGATCTGCCCATTGATGAAGTAGCACCTCATGACCCAGTCACCTCCTGGTAGCACGTCAGTGGGGATGAGCCTGCATACAGGAACCCTCGGGGAGCCACAGCACAGGGCTCCCCCTCATCCTTTCTAAACAAATTGAATAGTCTCAGGCTCTATAATGACCATAAGCCCTGTGCAATCAAAGCAAAATGAGCAAGTACTTCTTATAAAAATTGATAAATCCTATCCTTTTTTTTTTTTTTTTATCAGTCATGGGCTTGAACTCAGGGCCTGGGCGCTGTCCCTCAGCTCTTCAGCTCAAGGCTAGCGCTCTACCACTTGAGCCATAGCATCACTTCCAGCTTTTTCTGCTTATGTGGTGCTGAGGAATTGAACCCAGGGCCTCATGCATGCAAGGCAAGCGCTCTACCACTGAGCCACCTTCCCAGCCCATATCCTTAACTTTTTAAAGCTCTTTTCTTCTTTGCTCTTGTGCTTTGCTTTTACTAAATTCAATCTTATGAATTTGGGGTCTAAAAAAAACCTCGAGTATATAAGTGGTAGTTTGGTTTTTGCTTGAACCTTTCAGTGAGTAAAGTAAGTAATTTGAAATCTCTGATTTTACGGAATGCCTCAGCACAGGAAGACTGGATTTCCCAGTAAGAAGCTTAGCCAATTTAGAATTTTCTCTTTACTTTTTGAGTCCCAAATGATTTAATGTGTAGTTGGAAAGTTAATTTAATGTGAAAGCTTGAAGAAAAATTTTGATGGTTGTGTCTGTATGTTACCTACAGTCTGGAGAGATGGATTTTACTTTGTATTTCTAATTTTTTCTTTCCCACCTTGTTAACACTCATGTAATATTTATGAGAAAGAAGAAGGTCCAGATGGAGCTGGTATCTGCAGATGTTAATCTGGACGGACTCCGGTCAACTCCAATTACTTTCAGTCCATAGACTGTTAGGTTTGTACTGTGTTTCAAAAGTTTCATACCCTTTTCTTTCTTTCCATCTATAGCAACAAGTGGGAATGGAGACTTCGGTGACTGGAGTGCCTTCAATCAAGCCCCCTCAGCCCCCACGGCTTCTGGGGGCGAGCTCTTTGGTGGTGCCCCACAGCCAGCACTAGAACTTGTCAGCAGCTCACAGCCAGCCTTGGGTCCACCTCCAGCTGCCTCCAATTCCTCAGACCTGTTTGATCTGATGGGCTCCTCTCAAGCAACCATGACATCATCCCAGAGTATGAATTTCTCTTTGATGAGCACGAATACTGTGGGACTCAGTTTGCCCATGTCAAGATCACAGGTAAGTTATCTGCTTCCCTTGGCAATTGCGACTCATAACTGTTGAGATATTCTTAATGAAAACTTAGTGTAAAGACGTAAAAATAAGCTGGGCACTGGTGGCCTGTAATCCCAGCTACACAGGAGGCTGAGATCTGAGGATCGTGGTTCAAAGCCAGCCCAGGCAGGAAAGGCCATGAGACTCTTATCTCCAATAAACCAATCAAAAAACTAAATGTAGCACTGTAGTTCAAGTAGTAGAGCCCTAGCCTCGAGCTGAAGAACTGAGGGACAGCACCTAGGCCCAGAGTTCAAGCCCCACAACCAACAAAAAAAAGACATAAAAATAACCAAGCCCTTTCTGTGTATCTTTGTACAGATATCTTAGGCCATATTCATAAGTCAGTTTAACAATGAACATTGTCTGAGGCATTGGCCATTCTTTGTGTGTGAACATCATGTGTAAGACACTAGTACTTCACAGCAGCACTGGATCGCATAACCCTATATGGTCCATTATTGACCAAAAGGCCATTAGGCGCAGTGTGTGTGTGTGTGTTGCATCTTGAGTTCACTTTACACTTGTTCCTTGGTATAGACATTGAATTATGGAGGGCAAGGCCTTCTCGCCTATCCTGTGTCTCCTGTGGTTAGATGCAGTATTTTGTGCCAAGAAAAAAGCTAAAAATGATTGAACTAATAACAAGCGGATCATTGTTACTGATTAAAATTGTTTTAATTGTTTTAAGGAAAAGAGAATAGAAGCTGGGTGCTGGTGACTCACCATATAATCCTAGCTACTTTGGAGGGTGAGATGTGAGGGTCATGGTTCAAAGCCAGCCGGGGCAGGAAAGTCCATGTGTCTCTTATCTCCAGTCATCTACCAGAAGGAGTAGAAGCTAATTGGTAGAGCACTAGGACTAACATCCTCTCACCCTTCCCCCAAAAAAAAGAATAGATGCATTTCCCCCATGAAAAGCATTTTAGTAGTAAATCCAAACTGCCTAATGTAGGCTTAAAATGTGGCCAGGTACCAGTGACTCACTCCTTATAATCCTAGTTACTCAGGTGTCTGAGATCGGAAGATTGAGGTTCAAAGCCAGCCTGGGCAGACAAATCTGAGAGACTCTCATATTGAATTAACCAGCAAAAACCCAGAGCTAGAGGTATGGCTCAAGTGACAGAGTGCCAGTCTTGCACAAAAACAGCTAAGCCAGAGTGCAATACTTTGAGATCAAGCCACAGCATCAACACAAAAAGGGAGGAAAAAGGAAAATATGTATTTTGACTTAGGCCATTAAGAATATTTGTGGCACTAATTGCTCTTTTTAATGGGTACAGTTACTTCTTTCAGGTGTTAGGATAAAGGAAGAGAAAAAAGAAGCAGAAAGATGATTGCTTATATAAACAGAAGCTAGACCTAAAATAATTTTAAGATGAAGCCAGTCTGATTCATCACTTGTAATGAAGATTCTTTTTATCGCTGCATTTTAAAATTATTTTTTCCGTTCTTTTCCCTTTTTTTTTCCTGTCTATTTTAATATAAACTGTTTCTGTAGCCACCTGACATCTGTGCTTCTTTCTCCTTTTGTATCTCTTTTCTCGTGAATTGGTCCATATGTGTATCAAGTTCCAGTAGTGTTGCTCACTTCAGGCAGAAGTGTATACAGAGTAAGAAATATTAGACCACGTGAAATATCATTTGCTGCTCAATAATTTTGCCTTGTGAAACATGAGAAATCATATCATGAGTTCTGTTTTGTAAGTTACTACCTTTGTATTTCCTTAAAGGTACACTAACCTTAAGTCAGTAGTTGCCTTGGGCATTTGACACTAATGGTGGCTTTTAGACTTTCGATTACAGGAGAAAAATGATGAGTGTACATACATTAATTATTGTAATGAAATTGCCATCTGATAATCTTTACAGAACAGATGCTTAATTTTTAGAGCATTTTTTTATTTTCCAGCCTTTGCAAAATGTTAGCACAATGCTGCAGAAGCCTAATCCTCTCTATAATCAGAATACAGATATGGTCCAGAAATCAGTCAGCAAAACCCTGCCCTCCACGTGGTCTGATCCCAGTGTAAACATCAGCCTAGACAACTTACTACCTGGTATGCAGCCTTCCAAACCCCAGCAGCCATCACTCAACACGATGATTCAGCAACAGAGTGAGTTATCTCAGCGCTCCCTACTCCTTGTGTATTTCTACTCTGTTGCCCTGCTACCACAGCTGTTTCAAATATTAAAATATGGGAAGGGAAGATAACTGGGCATTCACTTAAGACCTTTTTGCATAATGTTCATTTAATATCCCTCCTGGAATACTGACTGGATTTGCATTCTGCTCTTGGTATAATAACACTTAGCATATTGTGGTGAATGTGGAGGGCCTAGACTATAAAATAGAAAATATTAGTGGTTGGGCTTGGTGTCACTTACCTGAAATCCTAGCACTCAGGAGGATCACAAGTTCAAGGCCAGCCTGAACTACGTTAAAGAGACACTGTGTCAAAAAAGCAAGGCCTGGAGCTGTAGCTCAGTAGTAGAGCACTTGCCTAATACTGTTGCCTTCCCAGCAACCCTCACACCCTACCCCAAAAAATGTTTTCCAAGAAGAAGAAACAAAAATCATCTAATTCCATGGATTTGGGGTTTTTTTTCTGTTATTGCTAAGCATATTTTATTTTATTTTATTTTTTATTTATTTTTATTTTTTTAATTTTTTTTTTTTTTTTTTTTTTTTGTCCGGTCGTGGGGCCTGAGCTGTGGGCCTGGGCGCTGTCCCTCAGCTCTTCAGCTCAAGGCTAGCGCTCTACCACTTGAGCCACAGCACCACTTCCAGCTTTTTTTTTTCCCTGCTTATGTGGTGCTGAGGAATCAAACCCAGGGCCTCATGCATACAAGGCAAGTGCTCTACCACTGAGCCACCTTCCCAGCCCACTAAGCATATTTTAATGCTTGGATCATGCCATCTATATTATTTTGCTTCTTGCTGCCATATTAAATCATGATGTCTTTTTTTTCCTATGTTCAACAAGAATGTTGAGGAAGTCATTGATGTCAATGTGTACAATTCCTCTTAGTGGTTAGATTGTTTTCAGCTTTCTGTTAATATAAATAACTATGCTTTTACATACATTTTGTACTTCTCACTTTTACTTCTGACTTTTCCTTGCTATAAATTCTGGACACAAAGTAACTGACACAAAGGCTGCGAACCTGTGTAGTAAGGCTTTGAGTTGTTAAGTAGGTTTTGTAACAGTGCTTTCAGATTGTCTTTCCCATTCTGTTTCTACATCTCTATTAAACCATGCACGGAGTATTAACGAGTGCAGATTAATTTTCTTCTTCAAAAGTCACAGTGGAAGAATTTTATGGAAACTAGAAGTATTGAGGAGCAAGAAAAGGCACCTGATTTTGCTGCTTTGCAAATGGAGGAGTTGTGTTTGTAAAGCTCTTCTGTCTCTTTTCTTCTGGTAGATATGCAACAGCCTCTGAATGTGATGACTCAGAGTTTTGGCGCTGTGAACCTTGGTTCTGCACCGAACATGCTTCCTGTCCGGCCACAAACTAACCCTTTGATGGGAGGACCCATGCCTATGAGTATGCCCACTGTGATGACTGGCTCCATGGGAATGCCCGCCCTGGGAAATACGCCCCTGATGAACCAGAGCATGATGGGCATGAACGTGAACATGGGCATGTCAGCTGCTGGGATGGGCCTGGCAGGCACGGTGGGAATGGGCATGCCCAACATAGCCATGACTCCTGGACCTGTGCAGCCCAAGCACGATGCCTTCGCAAATTTCGCCAACTTTAGCAAATAGGAGTTGTCAAGATTCAGGTTGAATGAAGAATTTTTAGCTGTGCAGATAGGTGATGTTGGGATGGGAAATGCTAATCAATTCCCTTTTCTTTTATCAGTTACTTAAATAAACCTACAGAAAGAACCAAAAAGGCTGATTTCTAAAAGTGAAATACCTAGTATTTCAGAAGGCCATGCAAGAGCACTTCAGATCATTTTCCCCAGTGAGGACAGACCACAGGTGGGGTGAAGAGGCCCCTGACCGCCTTTATAAAGCCAAGAGCCCAGTTAACATCGTGCATAGTGGGAAAACTGGAGCAGGGCTGAGCAAATGTGTTTGAATCTCTAATTTTATACTTTTCTTTTCCTGATGAACTTGATTTTTCTGTCCCTGAATCGCCTTGTCATAATTGGGTCTGTTCCCTTTACTACCACTCTTGCGTCCATATATGAAATCATTAAAGTTGGATGATCAGTTTTTTATAAAAATATCTATTTTTGTCCAAAAAAAGCATCCACATGTGATTATGGCTAGGTCAAAGGTGACTGGAATGTACATACTTTTGCTAATATCCAGCAGCTCTGCTATGATACTGTCCAAACTTTTCTTGTAACAGAGTCCCTACGCGATCAGCGATGGCTGTGGGCTGCCCATTGCTTCTGCTCTTTTAAGTTTCCTGGGCAGAACTTGGGGGGGAGGGAGAATTTTTTTTTTTTTTTTCAGGACTGCTCTACAGTTTCCTTTTAAAGAAAGAAAACAAACCTCCAGTATTTGTTTGTTTGTTTTTAGCAGTCTTATTTTACAATCTGCAGTGATGACACTTGACAAGGCTTCCTTCCGTGTTCATCCTTATAGCCAGCATTTTCAGTCAGGAACAGTCAAAAGAGTAAAAAAATATTTATTTTTTTGTCTTTTTTGGTGTCTTCAAAAAATTGGAAAGATAGAAATCCATTGAAACCTCAAGTGTAAATTGTTAGAACTCAAAAGATGTTCACTTTTAGACTTTCTGTGGTATTTGTTTTTGTTTGGTTCTGAGTGTATATAACGTGACATTAGCAATATGGTTTCTATAGAGGAGTTCTATACGTTACTAAAGGAGGCCTGTAGCAGTCAAAGGTTTTATTGATTTAATGACAAATAAAGGAAATTAATTCAAATGTTTTTTCTTTCCTGATGTAGTTCTGCATTGAGCTCACGTGAAAATCATGATTCTAGAGTTTGGAATGCAAAATTAATTGTTTCGACCTCAAGCTGGGAATATTTTTTAAAATAAATACTATAATATAGTTATCAAATTATTACCTCCCCACTTTATGTTGAAGATTTTTTTATTAAATTGATAAAAACTTTGTTTCCATTTTATTCATAATGTTCTGTTATATATAACATTAAAATGTTCATTAAAATCAATGTTGAACTGCTTTTTCTTTCATTCCATTAGACATTGGAGACCATTTGGAGAAACAATAATTATAATTTGGGCAAAGTAATTTTTATAAATAATTTAAGTTTATTTAATGACTTCTCTATTCTTTCCTATCAGGCTCTACTGTTAGGAATTAAAAATGAAGCCACAGAGATATCCTGACCCGCTCTATTCTTGCTAATGCTCCAGCTACAACATTTCTAATTAGGCAGAAATTCATGTACTTCAGCTAAGTGGTAATGAAAAGTGATTCATTTGCTGAATAAGAGATGAGAGAGAGTGTAATTAGCTGACTGCGGTTTTTAATCTTTCAACAATTCAATGTGTTTAAATTAGTTTCAAAGACCAGGAGCTTTCAAGTGTTGTTAGTTCACAGCAACCCACCAACCTCTGTGGCACTTACATCTAAACCCTGGGATCATAAAGAAGTTGTTTAAAATTGAGAAGTATGTTTTGCCCTTCGCAAATGTATATGGTTCTTAGAGAATGTAAATGTTCTATACCTCAACATGTGTGTTTACTTTTGTTTTTCCGATGAAGCTCTATGTCTAAAGCATTTACCAGACTCTGCCTCCCTACGCGGTGAATCTGAGGATCCATCCCATCGACTCTCAATATATAGTTCCCTGTCCTGCAGTATTTCTTGTTTCAGAGCCCACCAGAAAGGGAGAAGCCTTGGGTCACCCTGAGGGCCTGTCAACATTTCATTCGACTTGACTTTTGAGATTGGGTTTTACTGTGTATATATCAGGCTGATCTAGGGTTTGTGATCCTCCTGCTTCAGCCTCTTTAAGTGCTGGGATTGCAGGTGGGCACCACTGTAGCTGACTGGACCTGTGCCATTTAACAATTTGTCTCAGGTTACTAAGTGATACTTACAAAAAAAAAAAAAAAAGCATAAAGACCCCAGCATGACCTGAAAGAGAATAGTCCTGCAAGAGAATAGTCTTCCTGTATCTTCAGAACGTCCCTTCTGCCCATCTCACGAACTCTTTATCAACCAGATCCTTTCTGTTTGTGTCTGTTTTTCCTTCTCCCTCATATTGTTAGTGTGAGGAGAGAGATGGTTCTAGCAGTTTGGATATGGTGAGGTCATGCAGCCGCTCCACATTTTGTCTTTGCCTATCTAGAGTTCTCTTTCCTGGTCATTTCAAGAACCATAAAAGGTACAGTCTTTTTGTGCAGTTCTTTGTTGCAGTGCTTTTTTTCTCTTTGCTTTTTAAGTGGTATGTCTACAGTGCTGTGTTTGGAGGTAGTCATTCATCTCTCGACCCCTGTAGTTGACTTGTATGTGGAGGAAAGGGTTAGTACTTTTTCCTCAAATATTTATGAAATAGTGGGTGTGGTATAATTGTCTAGATGTCAGAAAATAAGGCAACATTTGTAGCAGACAATAAATAAGCCCCAACTTCTGAAATAAACTCTGAGTTGCAGCTCTCCTGAGCTGTATCAGAGAAGCAACTTTGTAGCAGACAGACAATCAATCCTGTTTCAGCCATTGACTGTGTGTGGGAGCTTCATCCATTTACCTGAAATCTTTGGACCCTGATAACCATTATCCTAAAATGAACCCACAAGTCCTGAATGCTGAGGAATAAAGTAAAATTATGAATGAGAGCCCCAAGTCTTGACATGTGCTTGTCAATGTTTCTCTCCCTCCTGCTTTTTTATTTATACAAGGGTAGCAGCAATTTTATATTTCTATCTTATTCCTAAAAGCAAAATTTACTCAAAGCCTGATCTGCAATACTAAGTTGATGGAGAGTTTTACTTTCTACATGAATTTAACTCTGTCAAGTACATTGTTGATTGTGTATTTTTTTTTTTTGCAGGGGGGTGGGGAGGACTGTCGGTCATGGGGGCCTGAACTCGGCCTGGGTGCTGTCCCTCAGCTCTTCAGCTCAAGGCTAGCACTCTACCATTTGAGCCACAGCGCCACTTTGGGCTTTTTCTGCTTATGTGGTGCTGAGGAATCAAACCCAGGGCCTCACGCATGCTAGGCAAGCACTCTACCACTGAGCCACCTTCCCAGCCCCTGTACATTGTGTTTTGATTCACTTCTGTTCACCACATTAATGCAGCCATGTCTGTGAGCTCTGGGTGTAGCACTTGCAACATTCCTTACTAGTGGATGTCACTGATTTGTCACAGACAACCTGTTATAAGTTGTAGAGACTGGAATTTATTACTGGGATTCTTATAGATAGAGGTCTTTGTCTAGAATTCATCTAACACCAGGTAAGCAGTCACATTAGAGTTTTTTTTTTTTTAATCCTCCAGTTTTTGCTTACTTTCAACTTTCTGTGACCTTAATTCCTGTGTCTTCTTAAGGACAGCCTTGCTGGTCTCTTGTCCCTTGGTGGCATCCTGGTCCCCTTACCCTGGTTGCCCGGGCCATTCTCATGGCCAGTGCCACCATGAGTTGGCACTGAGTTGGGGCAGGTGTGTGCACTTTGCTTCCTGGTGAAAAGGAAAGGATGGCAAAAACGGGCTTCATTTTTCTACCCTTCAAATAAAACTGAATTCGGAAGCGCTATTTTCCATTTGAGTTTTCTTAACCGTATATCTTGAAGCTGTGTTCTTCCAACTCTCCAAGCATGCCTTCATATATTTGAGGGTAAAATCTGCTTAGAGTTGGCAGTGCGGTCTCAGGACCTCCTTGGTGAGCCCCAAGTTGAAAGACCTCAGGGAGCTTTGGTTTCGTTGGGTTGTTCCTATCAATATTTACTGTATTTGAGATAGGAACGGAAGCTTTTAAAAATCAATTTGTAAATGACAATGTTAACGTAAGCTATAATTTTATACCTTGTTGACCTCCATCTAATCAACTATCCCAGCCTAGGCACGAGCTACTGCAACTGGCTGCAGACCTCATCCTTAAGATTGGATAATATAGAAGTCTGCTCTATTCAACTTCATTGGCGGGCACTCTGTGGCTTACCCCCTTTTTGCTTTATTTTTCAGGGTTTCATGTTTTTTGCCCAGGACCAGTGTTGGGCCTTGTGCCTCCCTTGTAGCTGGGTTCACAGGCATGCGTAATCACATTCGCCCTGGTAGTTGAAGTGGGCTCTTTGTGCCTAGGCTGGTGTCAACCTCTGACCCCTCAATGCCTGCCTTCCGCGCAACAGATTATAAACACGCACTACTGAGCCAGCCTAAACATGTCTCTTTTAAATCAACTGTTGCAGTTGCATAGATACTGATCTGGATTCCAGTATTCCCTTTTTTTTAAGCGTTTTTTTTTTTTTTTAACCAAGAGAGTTACATTATTTCTAATCATCTAAAAAGCCCAAATCTTCCCAATTAAGTAATAGGTTGCAGTATTACAGTGGGGCACCAAATCAGAGAGAGCCACTACCTAAACTTAACCTTGGAGTGTCTATTCATATTCTTGGTGTGCCTGCTGCATACAATACCTTGGTGAGATAGACAATGACCTGTAATCTCGCCACAGATGTGCGGGCAGAGGAATGGGAAGCCACCAAGCTGCTAGAACGGGAGAAGAGACGGCGCTGTGGCCACTGGGGAAGGCCATCTGGAAAAGCCACAGATGGGGAGACAGGTGAAGGGCATGCTAAGATTTGGAATTCAGGGTGTTCAGGTCACCTGACTTTCCTTCTAAGTTCCTCTAGAGACATGGGGCATTCTGAGGACTCATTTGCCGGGGCAACAGGCTTCATTTGGACTTGAGGACGTGAGTAGGAAGTGGTATGGCACTATTTCAATGTTTACTATCAAACCTCAAATCCATTAGTAGTTTATAGGCGAAACTTATGTGAATCATTGGTATCTAAAAGGGCCACGCATTAAAGTAATTTGATTATTTCCGATAATGTAACTTAAATGTGTCTGTTAAAATTTACAGATTGGATTCGCTCAGTTCTTCTCTGATTTGCACAATATATCCCTGAGCTTCAAAGGTGAGACAGCTACTAGCTCCTTGTTCCCGATGAGGAAACTGAGATGTGAGTGATTCATGGAGGAGTGAAGGCAAGCCACACCTCCCAGGACAAGTTCGTGGAATTCAGATCCAGCTTTATTCCATCTTCCCTCACTAGCCCTCTACTAATATCCCAGAGCCTGGAACTTCAAGCTTGTACATGCTGCCCAGATAAACTAAGGGTTTCCTTGGGTATCCCCAAGCCCCAACCACATTATCCCCAGATGCCCTGTAATGCTTCCTTCTGACAGCCTGTAAAAGGTTGTTAACTAATGTGTTTTTAAGTAAGCACTGAAATGTTTATGTAATCTATTTGCATTTTCTAAAGGTCACCAGCAGGAGATGAGCCACAGAGCAAATAAAACCAGATCTCATCTGAAGAGTAAACAAACTTTCTGTTGGTTTTGTAGGAACACAGTAGAACTTGGCATAAGACATGAACCAAATCGTGAAGGTAGAAAAATCCAGTGGAGTCAAAATAGTATAACGACACAAAGGCACCCCAGGAGAATGAAATATCCCCCAAGACTAAGAAAGCCACAGGCTGGAGACAGACAGGGCCCTGCTGGCTTGCTCACTCATCTATTAAAGAAAGAAAGAAAGAAAAACATGTACAAAACATGTAGGGTTTTCTGAATATTATGAACTTGGCAATTATTTACTTGCTCCTCTGGGTTTTTGTTTTTTGTTTTTTTTTTTTTTTTTTGAGAGAGAGAGAATTGAGATGCTTAGCCACCAAATAAGACTAGAAATAAAATTTGTAGAGATAGCTTTGATGTTAAGGGGATATTTGTTTGGCTGGACATCTTTAGAACAGGATTTTGAAAAGCCTTTAGACACCAATACTTGATCTTCCTTAATTTTGATAGAGGTTTGGTAGGAAATAGGAAAAGAGGTTTGAGGCAGAGGTTATATTCCCAAGTCTCCTTTTGTAGGGAAAATAATAAGGGAATTATTAAAGCAACGAAACTGTACTGAATATCATTGTTGTCCTTGAGACCTAATCCTGAGAAAAGATATCTGAATGTTTCGAAAATATAGCTGACATTTTTGTCAAAACTCACTTGTCTGTAATTCCTCCTATGTGGAAGTGTGTGTATGAGCCTCTACACATAGAATATTATCTATAATACTGTCTTCACCAAAATTTTTAGATGTCCCAAGAGTTGTCAGCTTTGAATGATAAAAGGGTAGTGCCATAAGGTAGTGCTTTAGTAATTAACTGGTTCTTTAATAAGACCTCAATTACTTTGCTTCATGATAAGGAAAAAAAAAAAAAACGTTCTAAGACAGAGTTACATTCGACATCTGGGAACCTCCTAACAGCTGGCTACCTAATGAATATGCATCTGCTTAAGAGACTGTAGACCATTAATAAACCAATAGATGTAAAGCAGAAACAATCTTTGTCAGCTTCAAATGAGCGTGGGTGCAATGTGCTGTAAAGTGTCACTGTCACATTGAATTGAGTTGGGGAGGTTAACAATCAACTGTGAGCCACTCCCCGGTCTTTGTTACCCCACACTTGAGCTAACATTTCCTCCCTTCCCCCCCCCCCAAGGTGGTGGCCAGGCTCCCAAGTACAACTTCTTTTTCCATCCCTGAGGGCTTCATTTGAGGTTTGCCAGGTTGAAGTTTCAAAAAATGCCTACCATTTTGTTCTAAGTTACATGCTCAGCTCAGCCCGACTCTAAATAAAGGATTCAGCTGTCAACTGGGCAAAGCAGGAAGTGCTGGGGTCAAGTCAGTACAAGATGGCCTCCCAAGGAGTTGGAAAACTCAGACTGAAACTGCGCTGCAGGGAACTTGGGAAAACCATTTGTTGGGACCTTCTGAGAATCCTCCGCCAGCCAGCTGGGTGCTGATAAGCTTTCTAAATGGTAGCCAAGAATAGGCCTTGGCTCCGCCTGCCGGTGGGGAAACTGTTGCCACATTTTTTTCTTGTTGCCCAGTAAATTATTCCTGAAATTCAGTATTGGCTATCCAATAATATTCTCTAATCCTGAGTAGGTGGAGAGACAATTCACACGACAGAATTATAGTGTCAGTCTCAAGGCTCCTGTCATCTTCAATAAAAATGTAATCATGAAATACGGTTTTTTAAGACAAAAATGTTTACAAAGTTGTGAGACACCTAATGTGTGTGTGTGTGTATTTGAGATATCAGCAAATGTCATTAATTAAATTCAGGCAGTAGAAATAATATCTGTTGCGGTGGCATATTTGTAAGACAACTTCCTGGTATTGCTTTCATTATTGCAGTGCTGAGTATTGAACCCAGAATCTTGTGTACATTGGGCAAAAAAAAATCTACCAGTGGTTGAGCTCTTCTTTGTATTATTTAATTCTTTCCTTTTCCTTGATGCAGATTATGTGTTTGATTTGTTTCACTTAAGAATACAATAGGAGGGCTGGGAAGGTGGCTCAGTGGTAGAGCACTTGCCTTGCATGCATGAGGCCCTGGGTTTGATTCCTCAGCACCACATAAGCAAAAAGAAAAAAGCCAGAAGTGGCAGTGTGGCTCAAGTGGTAGAGCGCTAGCCTTGAGCTGAAGAGCTGAGGGATAGCGCCCAGGCCCAGAGTTCTGGCCTCACGACCGGACCCAAAAAAACAAAAACAAAAACAAAAGAGTACAATAGGAGACTGTTATGTTAGGGTTATAGATTATGTTGTTATATCACCATATCAACTATATTATATACATGTATATGTAGATAGATAGATAGATAGATAGATAGATAGATAGATAGATAGATAGATAGATAGATAGATGAATAATACAGGGCCTTGAGTTTATTCATGTTGTTTACTCTTCTGACTACAACTTGAGCTACACCTCCAGCCCTGCTTTTTCTAGTTTTAATGATGGATTCTCATGGACTTTTCTGCCTGGGCTGGCTTCAAACCACAATCCTCTAGATCTCATCCTCTTTGGGTAGCTAGAATTATAGTCCTGGGGCATTGGCACCAGGCTAAAGGTCTTATTTGGCTCTCCCCCCCCCCCCCAAGCAGTACTGGAGTTTGGACTCAGGGCCTTGTACTTACTCAAAGCCGTGATTTTCCAGGTCACTCAACAGGATCCAGGAATACAAGCGATAAGTGTTATTGGAACGTGATTGATGGTACTACACAGCCTAATGATGACACCGGATTCATCTTTACTCACCAAAGTAGTGAGTCATTAACGTTAAGAGTCTGCTTACTTGTAGTCTTTGATCACCTTTCAAAAGAACATTCTATTCACCTCTGAGACACAGCTGGGCTTGTGCCTGGAATTGGGTATAGCCTTGTCCCTGTGGGCCTGAGAAAAGTCCCAGTAGCTCAGATGAGGAACCCAGGGAGGGAGGCCACTGCTGGAATTCTCTCCCCTTCATCGCTAAGAGGTGTTTTTCCTCAGGAACCTCGTAGCACAGTAGTTTTTTAATGCATCCTTGTCGGGTTTGTGGCTTGGGCGTGGCTTCTCTTCCCAAAGAACTTGGGCCATCCATGGGACAAAGTGGAAAGTTCCATCATCACTTCACCAAGGTGCAAAGGCAGATTGGAGATACATAAAACATGGTTTTAGTCACTTGCAGAGCTTGAGAACATCAGGAAAGAGGACCCGGATGGAGAGGAACTCTGAAGATTTCCATCTACCAGGACATACCAGACCCATCCGGGTCCATACAGGCTGATTACACAAGGATGGGTGTGAGGAAAAACTACAATGACAGCATGAGACGATTTTGTGTGTGTACAAGTACCGGGGCTTGAACACTTTCCCTTAGATTTTGGCTCAAGGCCGGTGCTGTACCATTTACCCCACAGCTCCACTTGTACTTCTTTGGTGGTTCATCAGAGATAAAGATTGCACAGACTTTCCTGCCCAGGCTGGCTTAGAAACATGATCTTCAGATCTCAACCTCCTGAGTAGCTAGGATGACGGGTATGAGCCACTAGTGCTCATGGATTTGCAAAGATATCCAAGAAACTAATACTGGCACTGGGCAGTGTGAGGTAAATAGGTGACGAACGCTCAATGAAGGGGGACTATTATGTTTCTATTAAATTATCATGAGCCAGAAAAACAATGGCCCAGCTTCGAAGGTTTATACTGTTCTTTCCCAGCTTGGAAAAGGGGATTCATTCCCCTTACCCACCTAGACTCCCCAGATAGAATTCTCCTTCAAAGCTGCAAGTGGGCCCACCCCTAGCCAGCGCCCAATCTGTGAGCATCCGCAGTGCCAATGCTGCGATCCACAGAGCTTGGGTGAAACTCCCTGTACCATCAGCCTCTGCTCTCTTTGTTTATACTGTGCTGACAAATCAACAATCAGTGGCTCCCACTCTGCTTCCCCTCTGAGAGGCTCTGGAAGCCCAGCTCTATCTGCACACGAAGGCCCTGGCAAGTAAACCGGAACACCCCGTTAACTTGCGTGGAATTTTCTACCCAGATTAGTTATTAGATGACCCCCCCCCCGTCGATACTACAGGACTGTGTAATGAATAAGCCCCAAGTTAGGGTTACTGTGATTGGGTTATCAGTCATTGCACAGATTAATTATTTAGGAAAGCACTTTTTACAGTGGGGTTTCATTGAAGTTTTGCCCCTTGATGTATGGATATAAAAATGCCTCATCCATTGGACACTGCTATTGTACCAATGCATCTATTACTGGTGGGCCTTTTTCCCCCCTTAATTGGTTTATTAATTATAACCTCTTAATGATCTGTTTAAAATAAATAAACCATTTGCACCATTTCAAAGGTATTTTGTGAGGCTCAGCTGATATTAAAATAGCACCAGCCGTATGTGCTCTTTCAGCAAGTGACCTAATTAGTTAATAAAGTAATTGAATATTAAAAAGGATGTTGCAAGTGATTAAAATTTAAGAGCCTTCAGAATGTTATTAAAGCTATAAATCATACATCACTGTTTTAATTTGCATAGCTACGGAATTACTAATGGTCCCACATGCACACGGAGCTTGGCAATTAGTCCTTTAACAAAATGTTGGTGATGTAGAGGTACTGAGTTCTTTCAACCTCTTTTGATAGCTACACAGAATCCTGGCTTTTGCCATATTAAATATCTTGCTTGCTGGCCATGACAAACGAATATGTGCATCCATCCAACAAATATTTATGAAAGCCTGCTGGGGTGCACTGGGTACCTGCGTGGGCCTAACAGGGAGCAAAACATGTAGGGTCTCTTAATCATGGAGGTTATATTCTGGAGCTAGACAGACACCAGTCCTGCACAGCCCAGATTTACATATAATTACAGCAAGGGATCACGTCTGTGAAGGGAAAGGGTCAGAGGCTGTAGGAGAATTTTGCTGGCAATATGTGACCCTGTTTTGCCAGAAGAGAGACTGAGCACCTCACTGCAGGTGAAAGGGACTGAAGCTTTACCCTGTTGGCTGTGTAGGAGTCTTGTTCAATCAGGAAATGCAGCCGCGAGGATCTGCCAACGTGTGTAAGAACTGAACTTGCTGGCTGTCTACCCTATAGCCATCATATCTTCTTGGCTATGGAATCCCATAGCCAGGAAGTGGGTATAAGGCTAAGTACTATGTTCAAAGAATGCTGGTCCAGGTGTAGAGCTAAGCAATGAAGCACATCAATCAATTGTAATCCCATTATTACGCCTGTGCTTTAGATGAAAGGAGATGCATTCTGAGAACGTCTACGGGGCTTCTGGAATAATTTTCCTCTCTGAGAGATACAAGGAGATGCTGTTCTCCTCCATGCCCTTGCCTGTCATCATGAGGAGAGGTGATATTTGGAGCTATAGCAGCCATACTGAGACCAATGGGGGGAGGGCAGAACAAAGATAATCTCTGTCTCTGTATCTCTCTTTCTCTCCTCTCTCTTTCTCATAACACTTGGTTACTGCCAACCATGAAAACTTTGTAGGTGCTAATGTGTGAAACATTTTTTAGCGTGGGCCTTGCGACTTGAAGTCTACAGCACCTTAATTGGCCCAGATGAGTCAGTAATGAAGAAGCGGGAGGTTAACTAGTTCATACAATTGTCCAGGTGAGCTATGGCGTCGAGTAGGACTGAGACCTTGTGGACACAGACTGTCACCATTTTGGTCTCCAAACACTGGGTAACAGGGATAATCATTCGCGGCGTATTTCCTGTGAGCCAGAAGTCTTTGTTTGGGGTGCTTTTCATGCAGTATCTCATGTCATCCTTCCCACAGCTCACTGAAGTGCTGCCGGTTGACCGCATGATGGATTTTTTTTCAGTCAAGGTTTGCTTTCCCAAGTAAACCCCCAGCCACTTGACCAACGCCCAGGAGTCTCCCCACAGGCTCCAAGCTCTGAGAGCTGCTGCCTAGCTTGCCTCCAACACTTGGCTGCAGAGGAAGCGTGGAAAGCGATAATATTTATAGTTCAACCCGGGGTAAGTTGGAGGGAACTTGAAGTACCTACAGGAAACTTGGCAGAAGCCGTCATTACTCTTTGCATTACATAGAAAATAAAATAGCCAGATGTGGTGGTTCATGCCTGTCATCCTAGCTCTTGGGAGTCAGGAAGAAGATTGTGAGTTCAAAGCTAGCCTAGACCGCATAAACAAAACCCAAAACCCAAACCTCAATTTCCATTGGCTCAGATAGGTCTATTGCTAAAGTAGGATGCACTGTTTTTTCTTTTCAGGAGTATTGGGGTATGAACTTAAATTAGCTTTTAAAACGAAGAGTAAGCCTGGTGCTGTGATTCAAGCCTGTAATGCTAGCTACTTGGGAGTAGAGAAGGGAGACAGAGAAGTCAACCACAGAAAAAAAAAGTTTGAGACATTGCATCTCAACCAATGGCTAGGTGCAGTGGCACAGATGTTATCCCAGCCGCAGGCAAAGCATAATGGCTGGGTGCTGTAGCACACGCCTATCACCCCAGTGATAAGGGGATGCACAAATAGGAGGATCACAGTCCAGGCTTGCCTATGCATAAGAACCTACCTCAAAAATAACCACAGCAAAGGTGGGGTGGGAGGGCTACCAAATGAACTCAAGTGACAGAGCCTCCTGTACGTGTGAGGCCCTGGATTCAAAAAAACAAAAATAAGATTAAAGTATAAAATCAATCATAGGGACTGGGTCTTGAGTACCTGCTCTGTAAGAGGCTGGATCACTGAGGGCTGTATCTGAAGGGGCAGGCAGAGCTGAAAGCAATCACTGAATCCTTCTGGATTCTTCTTCTGAGCATGTAAGGCTTAAAGTCAACTTTTTTTTTTTTAAGTGGAATCGCTACTGTTTTACTGTTGTTGGTTGGGTGTCATTCACATTGCTCTTTATTAAGATCACACACACACACACACACACACACACACACATGTCCTTACAGACTTTAAAGGAGAATAGTTCTAAGCAAGAACAGTTCTAAGCTATTAGCGGACAGGTGAGTGCTGGCCCAAGGGAAGGCCTGGCATCCCTGCTCTGCATCATCTTCACAGGGCTCTGCGACAAGGAGACGGCAGGAGAAGACTGGGGCTGAGGCGTAAGTGAACCTGGCCAAGGGTGGAGATGGCAAGAGCAGCAAACCTCCCTCACAGCTCCCGTAAGCACCGTATACCTTCGGAGACTGGAATCAGCGTTGGCAGCCATCTTGCCACAAGACCACACTGGCAAGACCCCCACAGATTTGGCCAGTAAGCTTTATTTTATTTATCTATTTATATTTTTTGGTCAGTCATGGGGCTTGAACTGAGGGCCTGGGCACTGTCCCAGAGCTCTTTTTGCTCAAGGCTAGCACTCTACCACTTTGAGCCACAGCACCACTTCTGGTTTTCTGGTGGTTTATTAGAAATCAAAGTCTCACGGACTTTCTTGCCCAGGCTGGCTTTGAACGGTGATCCTCAGATCTCATCGTCCTGAGTAGCCAGGATTACAGGCATGAGCCACCAGTACCCGGCCAGTAAACTTTATTTTAAATACAAAAAACTCCACAATTGCACAGTCTTGTTCCAGGAAGTATTGCACAAAGAAAACTTGGTAGCTACTAAGATTGTGGAGTCCTTTGCCTGTTCTGTGTGTGTGTGTGTGTGTGTGTGTGTGTGTGTGTGTGTGTACATGTAAATTTCCATAATTGGATTAGATGTAACTCAGCTATCCTGTTTATTGTGAACACCATTGTCTCACTCAGGATTTGCACAAGAAACTGGCCAGCCAGAGCGCAGAAACTGGTCTGCTGAGAGGGAACAAAGATCACAGGCCACCAGCACCTCCACTTTGCATATTAGTGCTTTGTTTATTTTGAGGCAGGAGATGAGTTACCGAAGTACTTTTAGTGATAGCTACTTGGTGGCCCATGAAAACAAAGCCCTGACTCTAGAGCACAAAGGTAGATGTAAATTAAGGCCTGGATCTGCTCACTTTAAATTTAATAGCTGTGCCTTTATGGCTGCTAGAAAGGTCCTCTCCACGGAAATTCCTCTAAGAATAATTAAGTTGCTTCAAGTATGAACCTTCCCAGCCATTGATCAAGACTCTTCCCACTGAAGGAATTGTTTTATATAATTGCTCTTGCTGATGGGTGGCCATTTTAGAACAGTGTGTGTTACCTAATCCCACACAACCTGCAACATTTATTAACACATAGTATACTGATCACTGTTTGTAGATGTCAGGAGGACAGATGTTTTAATTTCAATAGCTACACCATTTGTTTTAGGTGTTACTAGGTTTGAAGTCAGACTACTGGTTCACCTGGTTGGTGTGTTACCATGTGAACCAAGCCTCCCGCCTGGTTTTTATTCATCATTGTAGACATGGAATGCCATAGACTTTTCTACCTGGGTTGGCTTTGAATCCTGATCCTTTCAGATCTCAGCCTCTTGACTAGCTAGCATTTATAGACATGAGCCATCAAAACCCAGCCTTATTTTATTCCATTTTTTATTTATTATTTTCCCCCGTTGTGTGGCCTGAACTCTGTGCCTGGTGCTGTCCCTCAGCTCCAGCTCAAGGCTGGCACTCTACCACTTGAGCCACAATGCCACTTCTGACCTTTTCTGCTTATGTGGTGCTGAGGAATCGAACCCAGGGCCTCATGCATGCAAGGCAAGCACTCTACCACTGAGCCACCTTCCCAGCCCCTTACTTATTTTTTAAATGTTATTTTTATTTTCTTTTTGAAAGCTTGAGCAAGGGTCTATTTTAGTATTTGAGGGAGAGAAACATTTTCTTCTCCCCATGCAGGAAGTGGGAAATAAAGATTCAAAATGGCAGCTGCTCTCTGCTGCCTTTATTCCCTCTGAGCTGGTAGGATAGTCATGGTTGTGTCATGGTCGTACTGGCTAGTAACCCCAGCCACTAACATTGGTTCTGTTGCCCTAAATGGGAGAGGCCCAGCCCACAACAGGACTTCCATTGGTGTCAGGTGTACCTTTAGTTCTTTCTGTTTTTACATGTCTGAGGAAGAGTTCCCGGCTCTTGACCATTTCAAAGAAAGCAGATTTAGTTAGTCGCCCCTATGCCTTCCTCTCTCGGAGTGTGGCATTACAAAGGAGGTGCGGTGGGAGAGGAGTGTGATTTATTTGTGGTCATATATTTTAATGTCTTCTGACGGAGGGCAAATCTCTCGATTTTTCTACTGATGGTAGCGAAGTACAGCTTCCTTTTGAAGTGTGGAGTTTGGAAGTGAGTCAATTCATGGGAAAAATACTAAATGAACCGACGCGTTCAAGGTACGGTCACAAAAAACCAAATGTGGCAAAAGTACCATTCTACATAGAGGACTGGCGAGCCCCGGGACACACAATCCTAGAAAAGAAGAGCCAGGTTTCGTGCTGGCTTGTCTGAGCGTGAACACAGCCGCAGTGACCGGGCCACCGTAGCAACCCAGTGACACACACGTGTGCGAGGTGCCGCCTGCCAGCTCAGGAGTGAACTTCCCACCTGACACTAATTGGCCCACACAGGAGGCAAACCGTGACCTCTCCCTCATTAGCCACGAGCTCCGACCAGCTGAGCCGCTGCTCTGGGTGGCTGAGGTCCCTTGTAGGAAATTACCATCCCCGTGCTCCGTGGCCCTGGTGTAACCCCAACTAATGAATGTCCCGTGGAGCCCGGCATCCTTCCTAGGGAACACGCGGCCGTGAAGATGATCTGTTGAAATGTTAACCCAGGCCCAGCCAACTGAGAGAGCACGGGGAACATGGAAGGCCAAGGGACTGGCCATTTTCTTGACAGATCTGGTCTCAGAGCCCAGAAGGGAAACACGGGGTGGTTAAGGAAGCCGCTGCGCATCACACAGGAGTTCACCAAGCACCAAGGACACCCAGGGTGCGCCGTATGGACGGAGGCATGTGGAGCAGTTCCTCTGAGAGATCCGGAAACTGAGGCTCAGAGGTGCGAGGGACGGAGGGAGCGCCCCCTCCCATGGCTGCTTCTCTCCCCACGCCACACCCCGTCCCCATTTGTTTCCTGGCCTTGAGCTGAGTGGCTTCATGCACACTTCACCACAGGCCTAAAGCAACAGGGCCAGCCGATGGTAGAAGGAACCTCCCCAGTGTGAATCCAAATAACCCTTTTCTCTTTATAAGTTGATCATGTCAAGTGTTTCATTATTGTGCTGGAAAGATGATGAGCACACGTGCTCTTCATGTTCAGTTATCCCTTTGAAGATGAGCTTTGTTGCTTTCCATACTGCATCCCTCTTCACCCTAGGATGATGGGAAACGATGCTTCAGAAAAGGAGGGGAAGGCCTCTTGTTTTATTTTTCATGCCAGAACTAGGGCTCGAACTCAGGGCTCTTGTGCGTTTGCTTGGCATTTTTGCGCATCAGGTCATGTAGCCACGGGGCTGACTCAAGCTGAGTTTTCTTCAATGGCAGCAGGAACTGGAGCCGAAGCTCAGAGCCTTCAGGGAACCGCTAGGTGAGCAGTATTCTTTAACCTACTGCCACCTAGTGGTCACGGGGCAGACAACAACGCTTCACCCTATCCCAGAAGGACACACGGAAGAAATAGACATGTCCCACTCCCTTGGCCCTATCACTGGGCGTTCTAAATCAAGCGAGCCCATTCTTGTGCCTTTATTTTGGTCACTGAGGACCTTCTTTAATCCTAAATATCTGAGATTCGAGACAAACAAGTGAAGATCAGATCTAGGGCCTGTGTAATCTGGCCTCTCCCTCCACATGGTTAGAAACTTCACGGATGTGGGCTGCGCCCGGTCTTCCTCCCTAGAGAGTCACTGTAGTTGCTTGTTTTCATGGTCCTGGGGATCAAACGCAGGGCTCTGTGCACCCTAGGGAAGCACTCCACTTCCTGACTGCAGCCCCAGTCCTCTGTGTTCTGAAACACAGACTTGCTACGTTAGCCCAGGCCGTCCTGGAACTTGGGGTGCTCCTGCCTCTGCTGGGATTACAGGCATGCCCCACCACACCAGATGTGGTTGTCTCCCCAGGTACCTTAGTTCTAGAATCACACGAATGAGATCAAGTAATAAACGTGGCAGCTCCTCGGGTGGGTCAGCTTCCTGTCTACACGGAGGGGCAATGCTGGGGACAGACTGCATTACTCCTGGAAGCAGGTGCGGATGGCAGATGAGTGTCGTGACCACAGACTCAGAATATAACTAGTGCAGATCTCAGCAGAGGGAAGAGGATGGGTTCCACAAAATGGGACATAAGGCAGAATAATTACATGGGACAAATACTCTTGTTTGGGGCTTGGGTGAGAGAAGTCGCAATAGGAACTAGTTCCTTTGCTAAGCATAAACTGCAAATAAACCTGGGCAGGAAAAGTAACCTCAAAAATGAGATCTAGACAGGCACCGGTGGCTCACGCCTGTAATCCTAGCTACTCAGGAGGCTGAGATTTGAGGATTGAGGTTCAAAGCCAGCCAGGACAGGAAAATCCGTGAGACTCTTATTCCCAATAAACCACTAGAAAACCGGAAGTGGCGCTGTGGCTCAACTGGTAGAGTACTCGCCTTGAGCTGAAGAGCGCAGGGACAGCGCCCAGGCCCAGAGTTCAAGCCCCACGACCAACCCCCCTTCTCCCCCGCCTCCCCCCCCCAGCCAAAAAAAAAAAAAAAAAGAGATCTAGATGTGTGTGTGCGGTGAGTGCTTTGGTACTCAAAAGAATCACCAAAGTAATCACAATAAGGAGACTGGACATAGCAATTGGCTTGCACTTCCTTTTTTTTTTTTTTCCCAATACTGGGGCCTGGGACTTGAACTCAGGGACTTGTGCTTGCTCGGCTTGTTTGCTCAGTTGATGCTGTACCACTTGGGCCAAGCCTCCAGCCCAGCCTTTGCTGGTTATTTTGGAGATGGAATCTCATGGACTTTTCTGCTGGGTTGGCTGCAAACCAGAGATCCTCTAGATCTCAGGCTCCTGAGTGGTTAGGATGATAGGCACGAGCGACTGGTACCCAGCAGACGTTTGAACTTTTTACACAGGTGTCCTCTCTTGGTAATGGACTCCTCAGATTCTTCCTGGACACTTCCCCCAAATCAGCAGAGACAAAGAGGTCAGTACATGGATACAGTTTATTACAGTTTCCAGACTTCCGTAAGACACATATCTACAAGCAGAACAACACAGATGGAAGTTACTAGCAGCAGTCTTCCCTGAACAGGAAGTTCGGTTACAATTAGGAGGAAGATAAAGATGAGTTACAGTCATAGTTTTTCATTCAGCAGCTGGTGTACGAATACAGAAACTCCGGATACACAGTCACCCAGCGTGAGCCCCGTCTGAGAAAACATAAGCAAGTCACGGCGTGGCAGGGTCTCCCCAGGGTGGCCAGGCTAATGTCTTCGATGACTGTTTAAGACATGGCATACGATCTGCTTTACTGTCAGGACAAAAGGGAGAAGGGGACCTTGCCCTAGCGCCGAGCTCGACGCAACGCAGCCAGTCACCATTTAAACTATAATGCTGGAAAATTTCAAGACATTTCCTTCCCAGCTCCCCAAAACAGAACGTCAGACACAACATCAGACATTGACACCAAAGGACTAAGAATCAGAAGCAATTGCCACGTACTGCCGAGCATTCACCGCTTTCCTGAGGGAGAGGGCCCGGGATTTCGGAGTTGTTTTAAAGAAGCACTAACCCTGGCAGCTTACCAAACTACTTTTTATTCTCAATAAATAAAAGACCCACTGGCGGTCTCAGGTGTACTTATTTTTCTTTCCCCAGATCTTCAAACCATCTGAAGCCATTTTTCTAAACAGAAAGCTTTCGTGTTTATTCTGAGTGTGGAGAACTAAGGGAAATTTGTGAAGTGCTCGAACCCCGGAGAGTAAAGGAGGCCCAACCTTGCTTCAGAGCCACGGAACCTGACGGGAAGCCAAAGGCTCAGCTCAAACTCATCAGCTCAGTGTGCCCGAAGTTAGGGACAAACTATGTATTTTTGCAGTGCAGGCCAGAAAAGATCTTTTTGTTTTGCAAATGGCTAAGAAAAGCCTTCAGGAGGGCAAGAATCCCGGGCCAGTGAACCTAAGACCCTGAATTGGAGCTGGATATACTTCATCTGGGTCAGGAAAAGAGAAAACAGTGGCAAACCAATACATCCTGCTTATCCCATGATCCCATGATCCTCTTCTATGAACTTTGACCTCAAAGCAACCATTCTTTAAAAAAAAAAAAAAGACAATTGCCCATGAAATTGTAACCCCTCTATATGGTATTTTCACAATTAAAAAAAAAAAAAGACAAGAGAATTGAATGCTTTTAGAAGCACCAGTAATAGCTAGCTCACTTTAAATAGTTTTGATTTTTTTCTCCCAAAGGCAAAATGTAGAGAAAATACCAAGAAGCAATTCATGAAACCAGTTCTTTTTTTTGCTGGTCGTGGGGCCTGAACTCTGGACCTGGGCACTGTCCCTCAGCTCTTCAGCTCAAGGCTAGCACTCTACCACTTGAGCCATAGCGCCACTTCCAGCTTTTTCTGCTTATGTGGTGCTGAGGAATCGAACCCAGGGCCTCATGCGTGCAAGGCAAGCTCTCTACCACTGAGCCACCTTCCCAGCCCCTCATGAAACCAGTTCTATCCCACATTTTTTGCCCATCCCTGCAGTGGAGACAGAAATACTACTGTCCATTGGAAGTAGTGCTGTGGCTCAAGTGGTGGAGTGCTAGCCTTGAGTAAAAGCTCAGGGACAGTGTCCAGGCCCTGAGTTCAAGTCCCAGGACTGGCAAAAAAAAAGAAAAAAGAAATACCACAGTCCATTTTACAACCAGGCAGGTTTCTATTTCCTGTGGCGGGGGGGGGGGGGGGGGGACAGACCCCGGCTCATGGCTTATGACCAGAAAACCGCTGGGTGTTTCTTCAGGATCCACCAGCGACTCCCAGCGGGGGATGTGCCGGGCTCTCCCGCTGGCGTTGTGCAGCGTCCTGCCTGGACACCCACCATGCCCAGCCAGCTGGGTGCCGGCTGCTGCGCCAGTGACCCTGGATCCCCTGCCTCCACAATGCACCTGTGGAGAATCGCTTTGCACACGGCCCCCTCCGCTCCTGCCTGGGCCTCTGAGAAGCAAGCGGTGTAGAGGCTTTGTGGACACTACCACAGATAGGCTAAGCTTGAGCTGTATTTAGGGAGCAGGCGAATCACTCCCCTGTACAAATGGCAGGCGATCCTGCGGATGAGCCTGCTTCGCTGGGCACCTGGGCCGCACCGCCAGGCCTCTGTGCTCCAGCGTTGTTCTGTAGAGGGCTCCCCGGCCCTTTGTGCGGGTGGCCTGGGATCTCCTACCTCTCCCGCCCTCCCAGATGGCGTTCCAGGCCCGGCCTGAGCTTCCATTTCTGAAGAAGGCCTTGAGGCGCAGCTGGGAGCGCCTTCGGGTCCGCCCACCACCCAGCCTTCCCACCCAGGACAGGCTGCTTCCGAAAATCACATTTCCATCCTAGACCTCGGGGACCCTCCTGGGATGGCGGTGCGAGTCCTTGGGGTCTTCTGTGCGCTGAGCACAGATAAACCCAGCCACGGAAGCAGCAGCTCACGTCAGCCGAGCAGGGACGGGACGGGGGTGTGCGTGGCCGGCCGTGGGCCTGCACGCCACCCTGAGCGCTCAGACAGCAGCCCCTGCCTCCAGCCTCTGCTCACAAAAGCCTACTTCGGCTGGTCCTGCTTGCCCCCGGGATTTCCATCACACACTGAGCCAAAGAACCCAAGGCTGGGCTGGGAAGGTGGCTCAGTGGTAGAGTGCTTGCCTTGCATGCATGAGGCCCTGGGTTCGATTCCTCAGCACCACACATAAGCAGAAAAAGCCGGAAATGGTACTGTGGCTCAAGTGGTAGAGTGCTAGCCTTGAGCTGAAGAGCTGAGGGACAACCTCCAGGCCCAGAGTTCAGGCCCCATGACTGACCAAAAACAAAAAACAAAAAAAAAACACCAAAAACCCAAGGCTGAGCTGCTGAGAGCGAAGGGCTGAGAGCTGGCGTGGCTGGCAACATTCTCATCTGACAAAGCCAGGTTCTTCCAGGGCCGCCATGTTCCTGTGCCTAGAGGTGATGCTGAAGAACCCAAGCTGCATGCTCAGAGCAAGTCCTATTCACAGCTTCCCCGGCCTGAGGCCCTGGATGCCTCCACTCATCTGCAGCTGCTCCTCCGGGAAGGGGGCCCCCAAATCTCTACTATCCCTCCCCCCTTCCCTCCCTTCTCCCCAAGAAATCTCCAGCTACTTCCACTGCGGCTTGCCGTTCATTTACTCATTCATTTGTTTCTCTATTGTTGACCTAATTCTCAGCCACTGCAGCCAACAATCAAAAAATGTTTTTCTGTGCAACAATATATTATTAGGACCTGTATTCTCATTCTTTTTGAAAATTTTCTCCAATAACAAAAGGCAATAATTTTTTAAGTTTTACTTCTCTGAAATAATTATCATTCTTCTTTAGAAAAAAAAAAAAAGAACATTTACTAGATGGTATTCATTCCAGGATCATTATGCAAACCAAACAAGGAAGCAAACCAAACAAGGAAATGGGGGGCATAAGACAGATCACATACAGCCTAAAAATAATTTTTGTGGCCAGAATTGTCACATTAGAGAGAGAATTGCCAACTGATCCCTGAAGGAGAACAGAGTATGTGAAAGTTGTATGTAAACCTGAATATGGCACGGGTGTAAAATCAGTCAGGCCAGAGTTCACCAGGCACTGGCTTGAATGGAAATTCACTGAATTCCTGATTGCACAGGTCTGTATTATTGGGAGAATTCAGCATCTGTTACAGCTTCTGGCTGAGGGACAACTGGACAGACATAAGGACAGACACAAAGGGAGACTGGTAAAGGGATGTAGGCACTGCCTGACTATCAAACAACTATTCGTCTGAGAACTGAGATTTTCGGGGCACACCAGACAGAAGAGACTTAAGACTGGCAGATTCCCAAGCTAATTTGCCAACCTGGGCTTGTAGCCTAGAACCCCTTCAACTGTAGTGCATTGGCGCGTGCTCGCTCTCTTTCTCTCTCTCTCCAGTAGACTTTGAAATTAATCTTAAATAAAAAAAACAAGTAAACAGAAAACAAAATGAACTCAACAAATTCCCCCATAGGGATAATGCCATTGTACTCGCCCTTTGGTGCTATCGTATAAACCCGTGGAAAAGTTCAAGGCAGTTCCTTCTGGTACGTACTAGAAAAAGGTGGGGATTAGGAGATAGAGGGATCAGCGAAAAAATGTCACTCTCCTCTTATTGAAGATTTGTTTTTTCTGGGAACTTGCACAGTCCCTTTAGAGGAAGAAATCGATATGGAATATTGATCCTGAAGTTTCCACCAGTTTCTGATGATAGTTACACGGCAATGAGACGCCCAGGGACATGCCTGTCCGAATAGCACCAGCCCTGTTCGTGAGACAGATTCACATAGAGCTATGAAATCGAGTAGTAAACGGTACTCGTGGCACTTAAATATGTCTAGGCTGCACGATGCCTTCCGAGAGTTCTGTGACAGGCCACTGTGAGGTAGGCGTATCACGGGGGAACAGAGGCACAGAGGGGTTCATCTGCTCAACCTCCACCGGCTGATGAGCCAGAGTCCCAGGTCCCGAAACCTGGCTCACCCCGCTTCTCAGAGGCCTATCCACGTCACCCCACCCATGCAGCAGGAGAAAGTTTTCAGATGTTTTGGTCATATATATTTCTTATTCTCCCTTTGAAAATAAGGTATGGAAAACAAACAGAAAGGAACAAAAACAAGTCACCAATGCTGCCTAACAGTCTGTGTCACGACGCAGCCGATGCTATATGAGAGCCGTCTAAGAGGATTCAAGTAGGAGTGTGCGGGTTCCAGGCTGTGGGCGAAGCGGCCATTCCGGCCCCCCAGTCCACTTGCTAAGAAACCACTTTGGCCTGACCCAAGGGACATAGAACGACCACCCGTTTCCTGGTGAAGCCATTCTGAGAAAGACACAGGTCAGGCCTGCCACGGGGACTCCCCGCCGTGGGATGTACACATCATGGAGTTCCACAGGACTCCTAAGACATGACGCTCACAGGACGGTTCACGCCACACACGGAGGGTTCGCACCACAGATCCATGCACTAGCACCATGCCACACAAGCCAGAGAGGACAAGGAGCCGCCCCGCAGCGCGGGCCAGGCCCACCCGTCCGCGTCCAGCAGAGGACACCTCGGGAGAGGGAGAGACGGGCCAGGTCCCGCCTTCCTGCCAACCAGAGCAGGCCGCTGCTCTCTTTTCCCCCCAGGGAAGTTGGCAACTTTCCTATACTTTAGTCACAGGGAGGTTCCAAGACAAATTCCATTTCCTCAGCAAGACAGAACACTATAGAGCAAACTCCAAGGTGATGCAGGCCCCAGGGCACAGCAGCTACATTATTATCGCATGCATGCATGCAGGTACTGGGGCTTGAACTCAGAACCTTGTGCTCTTGCTTAGGTTTTTTTTGTTGTTGTTTGCTTAAGGCTGGTGCGCTACCATTTGAGCCACACCTCCAGTGCTGCCTTTTTTTTGGTGGTTAATTGGGTTTGTCTCCCTTGGCTGGCTTTGAACTATGATCCTCAGATCTCAGCCTCCTGAGTAGCTAGGATGACAGGCGTGAGCGACCAGCGCTAGAGCTTTTTTACTCTTGGAATCAAATTCAGGGTACTTCTGCAAGCTAGTGCTTTCGGAAATACAATGATTCCTATTGAGACTTTTTTTTCCTGTAGTCTCAGAGAAATAAATTCCACACAAATGGAAGAACTTATTTTGGCTGGAGAGTCTGAAGCAGCCAGGGACACCCAATTTGATACAGGGACCTAGCAATTGTTTTTGCCTTGGAACTGACTCCACTGCGCATGCTCCCAGGGCCTGGCCTCGCTCGAGCTCCTCTTCCAGAGGCCCGAGCCTGCTCTGTCCTCTGCACGTGCAGGACCAGAGGGGAACATTCAGGTTTCATCGGGGTACTAGGATGTGGTAGAGGAGAGACACATGCACTTTATCTCTAACACCCAAAGCTCAGGCAGAGGCTGAGCTGTGGTCACTGTGCGAGGTGAACGAGCAGGACGTTCTCGCCCCGAATGAAGATCTGATTGATGTGTCGGGTGAACACCTGCTGGTAATCCACCTTGGGCTTTCGCTTTTTCTTCCGGGACTGGCCCCGGGACAGGGTGGTGGCCCTGGAGACCGTACCTCCGGCACTGGACCCTTCGGTCCGGGTAGTCCTCGCTGACAGCTCCGACCTCGACTCCTCCCTCCCAGAAGCCTGCAGGGAGGAAGGGACGGAGCGTGACCGCCTGCGGGCGCTCCGGTCGGTGTCTCCTCGGCCCCACACCGACGCCACCTTCCAGGTGGACGTCTGTGAGTGCCTAGACAGCGTGGAGTCTTCCACCGCAGACTTGGAATCAGCGTCCTTCTTGGAGGAATCCTGGAGCTTCAGCCGGTCAAACAGCTGGGAGGAAAGTGAGAAAGCATCAGCCTTCTCATTCACCCCTCTTTCAACACCCCCTACCCCCCAAAAGAAGACCGGAATCCTCCACAAGCCTGTATTACCACCTCTGAAAAGTCAGCAATGGCTTGTGTATTTCTAGCCCAAACTCAGGAATCCGTCAGCACCATGCCAAGGGAAAAGGCACCCGCTTGTTTCTGTGGTGTAGAACTGGAAGACGTTCAGAGCCTTCTAAGAGGTAATCTGGCCAGGTGCCAGTGGCTCACACCTGTAATCCTAGCTACTCAGGAGGCTGAGATCTGAGGTTGGAGGTTCAAAGCCAACCTGGGCAGGAAAGTCTGTGAGACTCTTATTTTCAATTAACCAGCAAAAAGCTGGAAGTAGAGCTGTGGCTCAAGTGGTAGAGCACTAGCCTTGAGCACAAAGCCAGGTGAGAGAGCTCAAAGTCCGAGTTCAGGCCACAGTACTGGCACCACACACACACACACACACACACACACACACACACACACACACACACACACAAACACACACACACAAAGATTATCTTGCACGAATTTGCAGGTGAAGATTCACACATGCATTTGAGATCAACTGGACACAGACGGAGACCAGTGAAGGGCCTTTGCGGGCACACTGGCGTAACAGGGCCGGGCCAGCCTGGGCAGTAGCTCAGTGACCCCTGACCTTGCAAGGTGGAAAGTGCACCCAGGAGGGCAGGGGACACTGCTTACCCTCGTGAGAGTCAGCGAAGAATCCCGCTCGTATGCCCTGCCCAGAGCAGGTTTGCGGTAGGTCTCATCCACATCTGTAAGTGCCTAGAGGAAGAGCCCAAAGGGGGAAAAAAGAAGAATTGAAAACATTATTGTAATAGCATTTGTAATACCCAGCAGAACTAACCATAAAGATAACTCAGCTCTTGGGCAGGAGAAAAACGGTGAAGGAAAGGATGGTTGGGAGAAAATAAATGTACTAAATAGATAGGATAATTATTCTTCAAGGCTCAGTGTTTTCCCCTTAGTAAAATTAATACACAACAAGCAGTTCTCTAAATGAATGACAGGAAAGTAAAACCGACTCAATTGCGTGTGGGAGGGAAACCCCAGGGAAGAGGCGGGTGTACGGGAGAGAGTGAATGAAGGTGAATATGGTTGAAGTGGTTCATTTTCACGTATGAAAATACAATAATGCAGCCTGATGAAATTGGTTTTTAAGAATGAAGACTGAAACCAGGCGCCGGTGGCTCACGCCTGTAATCCTACTCAGAAGGCCGAGATCTGAGGGTCATGGTTCAGAGCCAGCCGTGAGACTCTTATCTCCAATAATACGCCAGAAAAACCAGAAGAGGCGCTGTGGCTCAAGTGGTAGAGCGCTTGCCTTGAGCTGAAGAGCTGAAGGACAGTGCCCAGGCCCAGGGTTCAAGCTCCATGATGAACAAAAAAAAAAAAAAAAAAAATGAAGACAGAGGTAAGGGAGGGAGGGAGTTTGACTGGCTACAGAATAAGATATATGGAAATGCCACAATGAATTAATGTGTGCTAATAAACAACATGTATTTGTAGAAAGGGCTGTTTCTCAATCTTGGCACAGGTGACATCTGGACTGCGTAATTTTTGCGTTACTGGACATTGCCCTTTACCTGGGGAGGCCAGCAGCCCTGCCTCCCAGATGTGACAGAAGAGAAACCCTCAGACATTGCCAGATGTTTGTTGGAGGGGGCGGGGCAGAGCAAGACTGCACTGGCTGATTGATGTCTGCTCTAAGAAAGCCCGGAAGTAGTAACTTATTGGTGTTCTTGCCCAAGACTGCATACAAATTCCGGTTCTTCTGAGAAGCTACTCTACAGGTTTTCATGAATAAAAATGGCTCAGGCGCTTTCACCGTACAGAAGCCGAAATATCAAGCGAGGTTAGTTACCATATTCCAGAACTTGTCGAAGGCCACGAGGAAGCCAGTGCAGACGCCCCGGAGCCCCTTGAAAGTGCGGATGTGAACGTTGACCTTCACCCCCTCCCGGATGCAGCGGTGGAGCTCACCCAGGGGGCTGCCCTCGTGCACTGCAACGAGAAGACGCCAGAACACCGTGAATGTCCGCCCAAACGCCCGCAGGCAGCGCTGGAGACGCAGGAGCAACACCCCGATGGTGGAGAACCTGCGCCGTCTTCACGGTCCCCCACCTGCACCCCACCACGGGGGAATGTGCCTTTAAACCTTCTGCAGGCAAAAATATCACACGCAGTGTATGCGTAACAGAACAGCTAGCTTCCTGTGTGGGCCTTAAACCAACTTTAATCACCGTAATTCTCATGCGCCACAGACTGAACGGGAGCATCCCCGGGTGGCCTTCCCCTCGGCCACACCCACCGGCTACTTCAGCCCAGTTTGCAGTTGCTGGGTCAACAAGCAGCAGCCTCTCTGCACAGGGAGGAGAAGGGCCAGGGACTCCAATGCAGATTCTGAAGTGCACCTGCTGAGCACCAGGCTCCCGAGGATGCTTTAAAGCATCTTGTGCAAAGAGCAGCAAGACAACTTCTAGTAAGAGCCAGGGCCAGACCGCCAGCCTTCACTGGGAGAGCCACTTTCCCTCAGTGCTTGCCAGCAGTGCTGGAATCTTCCCTCATCTCCTGTTAACGGTCCCTCTCCCAACAGAGATCCTTCCGGAAGAACCGGACACAGCCACAGACATAACCTGATTTTCGCTCTCCAATTTGCTCTGGAGACTTTGTCATAAATAACAAATCTTTGGCTGCCTGGGCATGGGTGACTTGCGTCTGTAATCCTAGCTACTCAGGAGGTAGAGAGCTGAGGAAAATCCCAAGTCTTTCTCTTCAATTAGCCAGCAAAAGAAAAGTTGGAAGCAGAGGTGTTGCTCAATGGGGCTAGGCCAACCTTGGAGCAAAAAACCCCCGAACATCTAAAGTAGAGACTCCATACCAGTGCATGCATACACACACACACACACACACACACACACACACACACACACACACACACACACACACACACACACACACACACACACACACACACACATCTGTCTCCGGGTAAGTAAGCTTGTTATTCTTGACTTCCATATCCCTCCTTCATGAGCTGGTGCGGACACAACTCATGGAAGAGAATGCCCTTGGAGGAAGAGGAATGGGCAGATGAGAAGTAGGAGTTTATGTCAGATGGGGAAATGGCAGGAAGGCAGAGTGGGAGGAAAATGGCAGGAACAGTGGACTTAGGAAGGAACAGGAGGTTCCTTGGTCTGACCACTCCATTTAACTCTCTTCTAGCCATCTTCCAAAGTCCTTTGATAGATAACTACGTGTCCATATTCCTGCATATCTGTTATAGGCTATGCTAAACAAAGAGCTGGAAACAACTTATAGGTCATTACAACTAGAACAGAACGTCAGTGAGTGACTACACATCCAGCTTCCTCATTCATAAAGTAAGGTTGGAATAGTTTGGTTCTAAGTTAAGCTCAGGGATAAGCTGCTATAATCCTCTCACAGGAACCGATGACAATGTTTTGAATCACTCCTTTTGCCTGTACATTACACTGCTGCCTGCCTCTCAGACACATGTTTCTACAGAGTAGACCAACCATTCTCTTTCCAACTATGGGGACGGGGGGGGGGGGAGGGGGAGGTAAGGGCATTACTATATTCCTCCCCTTACACCCGTAAAATGGAGAACAGGGCCAAACAGGTAGTATCTTAACAACAGCTCCTTAAATAAATGGCAAGCTAAATCATTTCAACTCTCACGTCTGTCATTTTTCTCTTGATCTTTTTTTTTTTGCTTCCAAAGATTGAACCAAGTGCAATTCAAGTGAGTATTTCTTGCCTGGAGGGATCAAAATACAAACTCTAGTATGGGTTACTACACAAGTGGTAGAGAGCCCGCCTAATGAGCTCAAGGCCATGAGTTCAAATCCCAGTACAGCCAAAATAATAACCTATAACAATAATAGCAATTATAACAATAATTGTTATTGTAATAACAATAACAATAGTGTACTAGTACCATCCATAAGTGTCAAGGTATCGAGGGGAAAATGAGGTTCCCACTCAAAATGAGCACATGAACTCCTCCGGCCACCTTGGTTACCTCAGTGACCTCGGTGACCTCGGTGACAGGCTCCAGTGGCAGAGAGCCACGTTTCTAAACCACAGTGACAAAAAGCCTTGTCCCTGTCCTTGCAGAAAGCCGTTCTTCCAGACCCCGGCCTCGGCTGTTCCCAGGCCACGCGGACCAAATCCAGGTCAGCGCCATCTCCTCTCCCTTTCTCCGAGGTCTAACAATAGCTGCTCGGGAGGGAAGAGCGCTCCGGGCCTTTCTTCTTCCACAGCCCAAGTCAGTCCTGAGCCCGGTCAGACAGCTGGCTCGCTCTCTGCGAGTCCCTGGGTCCCCTTCACACATCCACGGCCGTCACCACTGCCAGCGTCACCACCATCGCCAGGATTCTCCAAGGAGCGGGGCCCTCTGGTAAGTTTAACTTCACCCTCATCCCTGACATGGCGCCATCCGAGTGGAAATGGTGGCTGAGCCTAGTGCACCTCCCTTGGCACCAGCAGCTCCAGGCTGCAAGGCCGAGGCCCCAGCACCCAGCAGCTGGCAGGTGCACGGCGTGGAGACCCTTAGCTCTCAGTGGCACTGCCCCTCGGCAGCCAGGCCCAGGAGCTTTGGAACATCTGGAAAACTCTTAACTTGGCCATCAGAGATTTGCAGCCCAGGCTCTTCCCAGCCTTCACTTGAGCCACAGATTCACACCTGTGGCTTTTAGGTGGTTAACTGAAGGTAAGAGTCTCACAGACTTTCCTACCCTGGCTGGCTTTGAACCCAAATCCTCAAATCTCAGCCTCCTGAGAAACTAGGATTTTAGGTGTGAGTCGGTGATACCTGGTTTTTTGTTTTTGCTTTTGTCAGTCCTGGGGCTGAACTCTGGGCCTGGGCGCTGTCCCTCGGCTCTTCAGCTCCAGGCGAGCGCTCGACCACTTGAGCCAAACAGTGCTTCCAGCTTTTTGGTGGTTAATTGGAGGTAAGAGTCTAATGGAGGGGCTGGAAAAGTGGCTCAGTGGTAGAGCACTTGCCTTGGGGCTCTGGGTTCGATTCCTCAGTACCACATACACAGAAAAAAAAAAGTGTCTCATGGACTTTCTTGCGCAGGCTGGCTTTGAACGGCGATCCTTAGATCTCAGCCTCCTGAGTAGCTAGATGACAAAGCGTGAACCACCAGCACCTGGCTCTGGCTTTCTTTTTAAGCTCTTTTTAAGCTCTCTCTCTCTCTCTCTCTCTCTCTCTCTCTCTCTCTCTCTCTCTCTCTCTCTGTCTCCTTCCTTCTTTCTTTTTCTTTTCTGTGCTGGGGTTTGGTCCTGGCGCCCTGAGCTGTCTGGGCACGCTGTCTACCGATTGAGCTACACCTCCAGCCATTCCCCGCTTTCTGAAGGTCACCAACGCTCTGTAATGTCAACTCACCTCAGTCATGGAGCCCTCAACTTGTTTCCTCTGCCACAAGCAACATGCCCAGTGACAAGGGCACATGGAAAGTCTGTGACCAACACAATAAAGCCACGGTCGCCCACCCACAAAGTAACTGATAAAAATATCAGACTCGGAGTGCATTTCAACAACCGCATTAGGATAAAGACATATAGGCAACATGGGCCCTCCCTTCCCCGCCCATGCTCTTATTTTAGGAACATTCACACTTTGTGTTTCTGCAGGGCAAGCAAGCGGGCCCTTGCCTGGGCAGTGGTGCCCCAGGACAGTAAATCACCCGGCCAACAGAGGCACCCACACCTGCCCAGGGCTTTTCAGGATCTCTCTCTTAATAAATACATTGTAAAAATGAAATAAAATAACCTCTTGCTCCGTGCACCCTCCCGCTGGAAAGGGAGTCATCTGACAATGTAACAAGGTAATGACCAGGCTATAGATTCTTTGTAAGCTAAGTAGGTCACTGCCATCGCCGGGCAGATGTTAGGACTGTTGCTATCTATGACAGAAGATAGAAGCCTGGGCTGCTTGGCTTTTCTTTTCTTTTTTAGATAAAATTCCATTTATACAAGACCTGCCTCACCCATCAGAACCTCCGCCGTTTTCAGCTTTACTCCAAGTCTATTAAGAAGCTCTAAGAATCTCCCTCGAGCCATTCACAACCTTCAGATCTTAAAATAACCCGCATTTAGGGTAACAGGGAGCGTGACAGACACGGTCCTCCGCAGCCCCTGGGTGCCTGAGACCCGGCCCGCGCCGGTGCCACCTCGCGCCCGCTCCATTCCAACACTAGTGAGTTAGTTAATTCTGGGGACCCAGTCCCTGCAGCCGGCTTGGGGAACCCCAGAGACCCACCTATATCACACACACACGCACCCTCCTCCCCACCCAGCCGGGGTTATGAGAGGATGTCTCGCTCTGCCTCAAAGAACCGAATCCTCAAAATCCCGTTACCCAGACCCTCCCCGCCTCCCACGTCCTCCCCGCTGACACCCAACTTCTCCTGCCCCCCCCTCCCCGCCCCAGACACCTCATCCATCACCTCCGCTTCCAAATCCTACCATCTCTCCAGACCCCGCCCCTCCTGCAGACCCTCTGCAGGGCGCACAGGCCCCTCTCTGCGGATCTACCCGTCCCCCCACCCCCCGCAGGGCTCCTGCGTGCCAGCAAAACCCAGCCACTCGGGGCCTTCCGCCAGGTGGCCGAGCACCCCTGCAGTGCTCCTCTCCCCGATCCGCGCCCCCCTCCCCAGTCCGCGCCCCCCTTCCCGCTCTGCGCACCCCCCGATCCGCGCCCCCCTCCCCAGTCCGCGCCCCCCTTCCCGCTCTGCGCACCCCCCGATCCGCGCCCCCTCCCCAGTCCGCGTCCCCCTTCCCGCTCCGGGCACCCCCCGATCCGCGCCCCCTCCCCAGTCCGCGTCCCCCTTCCCGCTCCGGGCACCCCCCGATCCGCGCCCCCCTCCCCAGTCCGCGCCCCCCTTCCCGCTCCGGGCACCCCCCGATCCGCGCCCCCTCCCCAGTCCGCGCCCCCCTTCCCGCTCCGGGCACCCCCCCGCTCCGCGCCCCGCAGCCCCCCGCCCGCGCCCCACTCACAGGGCATCCGCGTGAGCACGTTGCGCGGCGCCTTCCGGCCCCGGCCCGGCCCCGGCCGGCGCGCCCCGGCCGCCTCCTCCCCGCCCTCCTTCACCACCATCAGGCGGCGGAGGCGCTGGATGCGCTCGGGGTCCGGGGCGGGGGCGGCGGGGCGGCGGCGGGCCCGGGGCCCCGCGGCGGCGGCGGCGGCGGGGACGGGCGCGGCGGGGTCCCCCGAGCCCGCGCCCCGCGCCCGCGCCCCGCGCCCGCCCGCCCGCACCCCGGTCCTCAGGAAGCTCTCGTACTCCGCCACGTTGTTGAAGCAGGGCGCGTTGGGGTAGGGGATGGGCGGCAGGGAGGGCGCGTAGAGGGCCAGCAGCGGGTCGAAGCTGTCCGAGCTGACATCCAGCCGCGGGCTCGGCGGGTTCGCGGGGCTCCCCGCCAGCGCCGACCTCGCCCCCCACTCGCGCTCCTCCATGTTTGAAAGGCCCGCAAGCCGAGGCCGATGGGAGGAAGGCGCGGGGCCGCCAGAGGGCGGCACTGCGCAGCCGCGGCACCGGGCCGCACGGCGCAGGCGCGGCCGCCAGAGGGCAGCAGGGGTCCGCGCGGGGACCCGGACGGTGTGGGCGTGGCCACGATGGGCGTGTGGGGGCGTGGCCTGAGACTGCTACCTGCCCCTTCTGGCTCCGCCCCCAATCCCACTGACAGGTGCGCGCGCCGCTGATGCTGAGACTCTAACACTGACGATGAGGCTGGCCTTTAACATCCTCTACTCCCTAAAACTGCAACCGATGCCTAAGCTTGAGCTGCAGGGTAGGGGCCGGAAGAGGACGACGGAAGAGGTCAGGGAGGGCAAACCTACCTAGGCCCAAGTTATTTGGCCTCTCTGGGCTCTGACTGCCCCGTCTGAAGTACGATCCACTTCGTGGAGCTGTACAGAGCTACCGCACGCAGAACATTCGGTAACCTTCTGTTTGCCAGTACTGTCTAAGTGTGTAGTGGAACCATTCAAGGCTGGGAGATCCAAGTCCCCATTTCCTTTATGTGTGCGTGGAGGAAATCTGTACTAAGACCCGACGATTTTCAGTAGCAAAGGAAATTCGTTTTATCACTATTTCCTGAACATTGTTGAACATCTAGAAGAAACCAGGACTCCCAAGAACGAACCCATACCGCTTGCTACCTAATAGCCTCCTCGATGCAGTGAAACTGCTTTTCTACTAAAGCGAGTCTCCTCTAGACATTACCACCTCCTCTAGAACTGCTTCTAGTCCCCTGCAGGCTCACTGCTCCCACTCTGACTCTCAGTGGTTGCTGGTGTGTAGATTCTAGTTCCTCTCTAGAGTGTCTTCCAAAGCAAGATGAAGATCGATACACATCTGTGAAATGCATATCGGAAAAGATACAAACCACCACAGATTAAAAACTATCTCACTCCCCCCTCCCCCCACTGGCATCCTGATGCTTCTGGTGTTAAACCAGCGTACTGTTGCTTTAAACCACCTTAACAAAAACTCCAAGCTGTAAAAAAAAATTACTGGCAATCTGAGCAGACAGACAAAAGAGTGCTCAGTCCAGAATTTTAGGACAAAAATCCATCGATGTGCTTTATAGTGTTTCCTGACCCCCAAAGGAGAAAAAGCCCGAAGGTGGTTTTATCTAGAAAACGTCTACCTTAATGCCTTATTTTTTTGGTACATAAAATACTGTCAATTTACCATTAAGTTAATTTGCCTGCCAAGAGCCACACTAGTTTATTTTGCCAGGTAGTCTATCAGGAGACTTTCTGGCTCAAGAGTGGCATTGGCTTTCAAACATATTTCAGAAGCCAGAATCAGATTGCTGAGCCCCAAGTTTTCGTGAGCCTAAACTTAGCATTTTAAAAATAAGCAGTTCAGGGTTTATTTGTTGATGTTTTTTACTTTTACAGTACTGGGGATTGAGCCTAGAGCCTGGTACATGCTGGGAAGCACTCTCTCATGCCATGCCCTTACCACACACACACACACACACACACACATACACACACAGCTTTTGTTACATGTTTTTGACACACACACACACACACACACACACACACACACACACACACACACACACACACACACACACACACACACACACACACTGCTTTTGTTACATGTTGTTTTTGAGGCAAAGCCTTGCTACCTTTGCTGGCCTAGAACCCATGATCCTTCTGGCCTACCAGAGTTGCTGCGATTATAGGTATTCCTCTCTGAGTAATTTTTGTTCATACTGAAGTCTATAAAAGCCTGGTTTGCCCAGAGACTTATACAAAAGTTAGACTCACTTACTGTAAGAAATCAATAAGTAGGCCAAGAAAGTTTAAATCTTTTATTTTTAAATTTTTTTTTTCCTTGAAGAGATCTGAGCAATTACCAAACATGAGCTGCATCTCTTCTTCCTGTGTGTGGGAGAACAGGAAGAGGAAAAAAAAAACTGGCATGGACAGATGGGGTGTCAATTAAGAGAAGGATGAGGCCAGGCATTGCTCTTTCAAAAATACATTTTCTTCTTGGCTGCAGTTCTGTAATGTGAGACCAGGCACTGGGACGTGGACTGTCTCTTAATTAATTCTTAATGGAAGCAAATAACCCTTTTCCTCTAAAATATGAGAGGAGGACAGGAGGAAATGTGCGTCACCTCACCATCCACCCTGTGATCCCCACCCTTCAAGATCATCAACTTGCCTTGGTTTAATGCTGCGGCCAGCGCATCTCTGCTGGCCCACCAGCAGGGAGACCTATTGAGTCCTTCAAGGACACAGGCTACTGGGGCCTCAAGGGGCACACATGCCCACCAGGCTCTTTTCACATAGGATCTCTCACACTGGCACTCGTCTGGCCTCAGCCTGTGGCTGAGATTAAAGGTGTGCACCTCCACACCTGGCCCCTCTGCTCTTGAATTCTGTTACTGCTTCGATTATATAGAGGCTCCCTAAGAATCTTTTTCAGGAAAATCCAACCAGAAAGCAACTTTAACTGAAGTATCTACAGGACATGGAGTACCTGCTCATCCTCATTTCTTCTCATGTTGCCTATCTCTGAATACACGTCTCTTCTTCAGAACCTCTAAGTCAGTGGCTTTGGAAACCACATCCCGGCAAGGCGACGAAGATCATGACATCAACATAAAATCCACTGCTGCCCTGTGTACTCATTAACTCAGCCAATCCTGCCCACTTCAGAGACTGGCACAGAGCCCTGCATCTCCCTGGGATTCCTGAATCCAGGGGTGCCATGCCGGCACGCACCCGTGTGACCTCAGACCTGACGAAGACGGGTGCAGGCGCGGGGTGGCGCAGCGGGCTGCCCGTCACCGGGGCCTCCTGTGGGTGAGAGCCAGGTTTGAGCTCCTCTTCTATCGCAGGTGAAAAGAACTTTTTTATAAGTCTTTCGGCCACAATCTAAAAATGACTCGTCCTGAAAGGCGTGAATACAGTTCTTTCTTTATAAAAATAGTACTGAAATGTTGAAAAAAAAAAAAAAAGTCATGCTCTAACATGGCAGGCAAGCGAGACCTGCCGCCCCCTGCCCACCCCTCCCGGGGCCTTCCCTGCCCGAGCCGTGTCTCACCAGGCCACGCTTGGCAGCGTCTGGCTGGAAAGGCAGCGAGGGCCATCCGAGGCAGGGGGCCGTGGGGGCACCATGGGGAGCCTTGGTGAGTGAGCCTGCCCGGGCAGAAGCAAGCGCCCAGGGTCAGCTGTCCTCCTCCAGGATCTCGGGATGCTCCTTCCAGAAGGCGTCCCCAATGATGTCACAGTGCAGCGCCAAGGGCCTGGCCCGGACCTGGCTCACTTTCATCTTCTGTCCTTCTATCTCCGCGGGCAGCTTAACCTCCTTCGTCGTCACTTCCTCTACCTGTGGGTGAAAGTAAAATGGCGACACTGTGAGCCTGACAGCAGCACTGGGAGAGAAAGAAGATGGCACAGCTCACTTTACACTTGGGGTCACTTCTGCCTGCCCTATTGTGTATTCTGACATGTATGGACTTTGTTACAATTAAAAGTACATTAGGGCCGGATGTCAGTGGCTCACGCCTGTAATCCTAGCTATTCAAGAGGCTGAGATCTGAAGATGGAGGTTTGAAGCCAGCCCAGGCAGGAAAGTCAGGGAGAGTCTTATCTCCATGAACTACCAAAAAAGCCAGAAGTGAAGATGTGGCTCAAGTTGTAGAGCACTAGCCTTGATCAAAAGAAACTCAGGGACAAAGCCTAGGCCCTGCCTGAGTTCAAGCCCCAGGATCAGCACCAAAAAAAAAAAAAAGAAAAAAAAAAAGGAGCTGGGAGAGTGTCTCAGTGGCAGACTGCTTGCCTTGCATGCCTGAGGCCCTGGGTTCGATTCCTTAGCACCACATAAGCAGAAAAAGCTGGTGCTGTGGCTCAAGTGGCGCTGTGGCTCCTACCAGCTAGCCTTGAGCTGAAGAGCTGAGGGACAGCGCCCAGGCCCAGAGTTCAGGCCCCAAGACTGGCAAAAAAAAAAAAAAAGAAAAGAAAAAAGAAAAAGTGCATTAGGGCTGTAGATGTAGCTCCACGGTATAGAGCCTGCCTAGAATGAACCCAGAAGGCCCTGGGTTTGATAGCACCACAAAACAACCGAAAAGTAAATAAACATTTAAAAAATGTTACGTTACTATATTCCCAAAGGTCACCATAGTAAGAACAAAGAAAGGACTGCACCTTTTCTCACAAGCACTGAAAATGTTATTAAAAGTATTTCTCCTCTCCCACCAGCATGAAGAAGTGGTCAGGCCGTCCCAGAGAACAAACGAGTTCTGCAAATATCAGTCACAAAGCTGACATGGGGGGGAGGGGGAATGATGAGCAGCTTGAGCAGCTCTTACAGCGTCCTTTACTACCTGAACCACGTTCACAGCAGGGAACTGTGAGATATGGAAGAAAGCAGAGTTACAGAACTGTGACTGAGAACTGAGGAGAGAAAACAGCAAGACGATGGAGGGCGTAAGCCAATGTAGAGATGCATCAGGAAGCACAGAAGTGATTGTCAACGCCCACAGTTTCATGGACTTTCTTTTTTTTTCTACCACTTGAGCCACAGTGCCACTTCCAGTTTTCTGAGTGGTTTATTGGAGAGTCTCATGGAATTTCTTGCCCGGGCTGGCTTTGAACCTCAATCCTCAGATCTCAGCCTCCTGAGTAGCTAGGATTACAGGCGTGAGCCACCAGTGCTCGGCTTCACAGAATTTCTGAAAGTTACAAAAGTGTAAATATTTATTTCAAATATGGTTTAAAATGTTCTACAAATGCAAACATCTTTCTATTTGTATTGTGCCCCCAGGGAGGGGCTTGAAATGGGAGAGTTCCCTACAAAGAAAAATCAGCACGTGAGAATGGGAATGTGGCTTAGTGGTAGTGTGCGTGCCTAGCATGCATGAAGCCCTCACTAACACAGAAACAGAAAAAGCCAGAAGTGGCGCTGTGGCTCATGTGGCAGGGTGCTAGCCTTGAGCATATGAAGCTCAGGAACAGTGCCCAGGCCCTGAGTTCAAACCTCAGAGAGGGAGGGGAAAGAAAAAAAGGAAGAAAGAAAGATAAGCATGTGAATGTAAAACTTCCATGATTTTACCAACATATGGGGAGATGGCAGGGCATCGCAGACGACCAAATGAGCACTTTCACCAACGATCTATGGCACCACCCAGGGGAAGGATCTGGTGTGTACCCCTAGCGTCAGGCTAGCACAGGGGCAGGCCAGCAAAGCCCAAGAGGTCCACAGTTACTTGTCCTAACACAGCATAGCAGCATTACCTTCTGCCACATCAACACCGTCCCTTTCTTGTACATCAGCGGCTCATTGTTGTAGTTGATGTTGAACTCAGAAAACAGAATCTCCTGCTTGTCTGCTGCGACCGTTCCCTGCGGGAAACACAGAAAGCTGTATGGAAAACCGCATGTCCTCTCTCTTCCCCAGCACGCGCCGTCCACACTGAGTGGAAAGATTTGATTAAATACTGGTTTGGGTTTCTGCGCCAGTACTGGGACTAGAACTCAAGACTTTGAACTCCTGCTCAGCCTGCTTGCTGTGGGCTGGTGCTCTACCACTGAAGACATTCCTCTAGTCCAGCTTTTTGCTGGTGAAGTTGAAGACAAAGTCTCTCAGCCTTTTCTGCCTGGGCTGGCTTTGAATCATGATCCTCTAGTTCTGGCCTCCTGAGTAGCTAGGATTACAGGTGTGAGCCACCAGTGCAGGCTCATTAATAAATGAGTATTATCTTAAGAGCAATTCAACTCTTATCTCCATGTCCACATGGAAAAAACTCTTTTCTGTAGCAAACACTGGCTTTGCCAGTGATGCTCCAAGGGGAGGAAGACTCAATTGTTCGTGAACATGTGGTGCAATATATCACTGGTGTAATCTTTGTGTTTCTTTTTACTATTCCGCCACCGTGCCGCTTCCGCTTTAGAGACAAGAACACTGGGGCTTGGCGAAGACTGTGCAAACTGCCTGAGGTTGACGGTTATCTCCATTCTTCTGAGAGTCAGGATCTAATGAGGTTCCTCCACCTGCACACACCTTCGAGTCTTCCTACGCCATAGAGAAATCTTCACCCGTAGTATATTTGACAATCACAACCACCACATTATGCTCAAGGCGAAACCAGGAGCGGTGGCGGCCATGTCACTTGGTGTCAGAGTCAGACAGCCTGCTGTGACCTGTTCCCTAGCAAGAAAAGCCAGGCTCTATCACACGCTGACAGTGTGCTTCATAGTCTGTGTGACAGGTGCTGTGCCTTTTAATTTATACAAGAAACCTGCGGGGTTGGAACTATGTTTTCTACAGATCATTGTGGAAGAACTGAGGCGGGGGTGAGAGCCTGGCAGAAGCGTGGTTCCCGTGTGGCTGGTTACCCAGAGCCCAGACTATTACTACACGCTGCGATGCCCACGAGGGCCCTGCGTGAAGCTGGGCTGCTGGTCTCACTCCTGCCATCCTAGCTACTCAGGAGGCTGAGATCTGAGGATCACAGTTAGAAGCCAGCCCAGGCAGGGAAGTGCGCAAGATTCTGATCTCCAAAAACAAGCAAAAAGCTGGAAGTGGAGCTGTGGCTCAAGTGGTAGAAAGTGCTATCCCTGAGCACAAAAGCTCCGGATCAAATGCTCAGGCATTCATTCAAGCCTCAGTATTGACACAAAACAACAACAACCAACAAAGCTATAAAGGGAGCTAAAGAACATAAAGGGAACCTAAAATAATGTTAGGGAAAGAGGGCAGCACACTGTCCGGCTCGGCACTCTGCAGTGAAATCTCTCTTACCTTGAGTCTCTCTTGGGCTTGTACAGGTGTGAGTCCAGCTTGCTGTACAAGTGCCCAGAAAACTGTGTTATAAAGATTATTGATGTGACCTGTAAGAACAACACGATGCTCTTTATATTTGCAAGATCTTTAATACCTATTCCTCCAGAAATATAAGAAATATAAGAGGCCTGCCCCTCTCTTTAAGTGGAAAGCTCAGTAACATTTGCTGGCTTCTTTTTTTTTTTTTTTTGGTTGGTCGTGGGGCTTGAACTCTGGGCCTGAGTGCTGTCCCTCAGCTCCGCAGCTCAAGGTGAGCGCTCTACCACTTGAGCTACAGCGCCACTTCCGGTTTTCTGGTGGTTTACTGGAGATAGGAGTTTCACGGGCTGGGCACCAGTGGCTCATGCCTGTAATCCTAGCTACTCAGGAGGCTAAGATCTGAGGAACACAGTTCAAAGCCAACCTGGGCAGGAAAGGCCAGGAGACTCACCTCCAATAAACCACTACAAAACCGGAAGTAGTGCTGTGGCTCACACAGTAGAGCATTTGCCTTGAGCTGAAGAACACAGGGACAGTGCCCAAGTCCAAAGTTCAGGCCCCAAAACCAACCAAAAAAAACAAGTTTAACGGACTTTCCTACCCAGGCTGGCTTTGAACTGCGATCCTGAGATCTCAGCCTCCTGAGTAGCTAGGATTACAGGTGCGAGCCACCAATGTCTGGCTACATTTGGTGGCTTCTAAGAGAAGGGGAAGGCAGAAAGAACTAACTTCCTGACCACAGCTCTGCTGGGTGATTTCAGTAATATCTTACCCAAACCTGCGAACCTGGGAGTTCATGTTCTGATATCTGCAAAGTCATTGGTATTATCCCAATCTCTTTCCCAGTTCTGACAAAAGCAGACTACACCAAACGAGTGAAAGTCTCACAGACACCAGTCACACACGGCAGATGTCAGGATTCAAATACCCACATATGTGCATGGCAGGTGAGCAAATGCAGCAGTGGGGCTCACTGGACAGCACGCTGAAAATGAACTTGCACAACTTGTGGGTGGGATAGGAGGGAAAAACTGGGAGAGAGATCGAGGAAAGGGGTGACACTGTCCAAAAAGAAATGTACTCTTCACCTGACTTATATAACTGTACCCCATTTGTACATCACCTTTATAATAACATTAAACGCACACACACACACACACACACACACACACACACACACACACACACACACACACACACACACACACACACACACACACACACACACACACACACACACACACACACACACACACACACACACACACACACACAGCTCAGGGACAGAGCCTAGGCCCTGAATTCTTCAAGCCCTAGGATCAGTATCAGAAGAAAAAAAAAAAAAAAAAAAGAAAATGAGTTTAGTAATGAGCGAGGATGCATAGTGTGAACTTTAAAATATTTACCTCTCTCTATCCTAAGTTCTGATTGCAAACTCAAAGGCTGAATTTTTCACCTTTTGTTTCCCCCGGTCATGGGGCTTGAACTCTGCTGTCCCTCAGCTCTTCAACTCAAAGCTAGCATTCTACCACTTGAGCCATGGCACCACTTCCGGTTTTCTGGTGGTTTATTGGAGATAAGAGTTTCATGGCTTTTCCTGCCTGGGCTGGCTTTGAACGGTGATCCTCAGATCTCAGCCTCCTGAGTAGCTAGGATTACACAAGTGAGCCACCGGCGCCTGGCTTAATTTTTCATCTTGTACAATTTTTTTTTTTTAAATGTGCACAGCAGTGGGTGACCCCCAGGGAACAAAAGGAGGTGGCAGAGACTGTGTGACACACTGCCATTCTAGTGTCACAGCAAGAAGGCAGCTGCCAGTGCAAAGGCTCAAGAATACGGCCCCAGCATTACACACAAAAAAAACAACCAAACAACAACAAAACCAGACAGTTTTCATAAGAAATCTCCCTAATTTGTCAAACATTTTTCACTAAAGAAAATTTTTTTTTAGCTGGGTGTGGTAACAGACACCTATAATCACAGCACTTGGGAGACTAAGACAGGAGGATCTTGAGTTTGAGGCTAGCCTGGGCTACATAGCAAGATCTTGTCTGATAAGTTACACACACACACACACACACACACACACGTATATATATGTGGATCATGGTTCAAAAAATCCTCTCTGTCTTAGAGAAAGAGAGAGAGAGTGTGTTTTGGTAAATATTACATTCCAAACAAAATACTTGTTAGCCTAACCTGGATCACATCAACACCTGTCACTAATTTGTGCCAAACTGTATACGGTGCCACTTACAATCGACCTGCCGCCAGCTGAGATAGTCCTTTAAGGTTTGGTTGTTTGGATAGACCACGACTCTTCCATCAAAGCCTGGGGGATACAGAAGCGGCTGGTCCTCAAAGTACTCCCGCCAATAAAACACGTAACTGGAGGCGAACTGCGAGGCCACAAGAGTCATGAACTTACTTGCAAATGGAAAGCATGAAGGGTGGAGCAAGAGAAGAAAACAATGTGAGACATTCATTCCGTGCTGACCGGACCTCTGGTGCACAACAGAGAGGTTACACAAACTGCCCGTGAATGGGGAGATAATATACCTTCAGCTAAGCCAAACTGTTTTAGTACTTCAGTTACGTTATTTTAAAGGTAGCCTATCTCTCCCTCCAGATCTATCTAGTTACTAACACCAACTTTTCTCTGTAGGATGTGATGTAAATTTGTGGTTTGTTGTTTTTTTTTTAATTTAGATGCACTGTACTCATAAACTGACATGTTGAATTGATATTCTTTTATATACCTACTTAAAAGATAATAAGTTTTAAAAGAGTTTTGTTTATCCTTTTGGAGTCTTGGGTAGAAATGAACCATTGCTTTAAAAACACACCAATTCATTATATGACTTTTTTTCTTGTAAAAGTTCCAAAATACTGCCAAATTAAATCCTAGATTTGTCTATTTTACACGTAGACCCTCCTTAACTGAAAGTTTAAATAGAGGGGAAAAAAAGAGTGCTGGAAGGGGTAAGAGCAATCGGAATATACTGTAAAAGTAACAATGAAATCTCCCTCTGCATAACTATGTAAACCATTTTTTAAAAAGGTTTAAATAATAGTGCAATGCATGCAGGATTTACACTGGCTAAAGCTAACCCACAGACCATTAATATGTGTCTACATGATTTTTTGTGTGTGTTTTGAGGAAGGGTCTCATCATGTACCGAGGCTAGCCTTGAACTCATAATCAGCCTCCTGAGTGGGGTATTATAGACATGAGCCACCATGCTCAGCTTTGTTTCTAGTTTAAAAATACCAGACCAGTCTAGAACCTAATCTGATGGGATACAGAGGGGAAGGAATCAGACAAAGAACACATATAAACACTCAGATGGAAGGACAATAGTCTAAACAGGAAATATGCCTGGTGCTGGTGACTCATGTCTACAATCCTGGCAACTCAGGAGGCTGAGATCTGTGGATCATGGTTCAAAAACCGTCTGGAAACAAAAATCCTCAAGACATTCATCTCCAATTAGCCAGCAAAAAGCTGAAGGTGTGGCTCAAGTGGCAGAGTGCCAGTTATTAATGGGGAAAAGCCAAGGAGAAACACAAGGTCCTGAGTGCTGGCACAAATGTATATATGTACAGGTAATATGCAGACACTCTGCCAGTACAAATCCTGCAGACATCATCTGTACTTTGTGAGGTCTCAGCTACAGCCAAAGCAACAGAAAAAACAGGTGCTGGAAGAAAGGTTCTGCAGAAAGAAGGCAGCTGTGGGAGTACCTGGCTCTTCGTTTAAACCAATTGCTCTTCCGCCTGAACACAAAGCTGTACTCATCGCTCTGTCCATATGCCAGTACAATGTCCTCCAATTCTTCCATGACAGTCTGGGCACATCTGGTCATCAGGTGGAGAGCTCGTTTGTCATTAGGTTTGGCAAAGTTGTGTCTTTCAGCAAACCTTCATAGAAGGAGAGAAGAGGGAAAAGGGCAGGGATAGACAAGTTTGCCATTGTTCACACAGGTTTGCCATTTACTACACAGAACACTGATGCAGGTCAAAGAAGATACTGTAACAGTGTAGCTAGCTAGCTACAATACAATACATTTCCTTACCAAAAGGGACATAATTTCTAAGCCTCAGTTCCCTTTTCTGTGAAAGGCAGATAAGAGAATTTACTTCATTGAGGGGCCCAGAAGATTTTAGGCCTGCCTCCTATTAGTGCTCTATAAATATTGGTTACAAAGATAACTATTAACAAGGTAACCTTTTAAAAAACTAAATTCCAATCTTTGTTATATTTTCTCCCTTTTTCTGACTCTCCGCTGTTCCTGATAACCATAAAGCCAGGCCCAGGTCTCTGAGCAGCACAGAAAAAGACAAATACACAGGATAGCTGGAAAGTCGGCTTACCAGCCTAAATAATGATTTTTTAAAATACAGATCTGTATTATCTTTAAGTTGTACAAAGCCGTTGCCATTCAACAAATCGGTTTTTGAATGCATCTCGATCGATGTCGTCCCTTTCATCATTCTGACCCCTCCCAGCCCAACCCCTCCCCTCAATTTTCTTAATTTCACAGGCTATGCATTGACTAATATGACTGCATCCTCCCCCTCTTCTTCCTCTCTTCAATAATGATGCTTTCCCCCCAATCACGTTCTTGTTAGGAGGCTATGTTCACTTAACACGAACACTCCAGACCAGCTGCTCACTTGCCGAGTACCTTGTCCCCATTTAACACCTTTAGTCAAGCCAGCACCGGAAGCCCAGTCCCAGACGGCAGGCCAGGCCGCGCGCTCATTGGCTGCCGCGTTGCCGTGGAAACCGTAACTCTCCCGGAAGTGCCGGCCGGGCACGCGGTCCCGCGCCCAGCTAGCTCACCGGTGGAAGCTCCGGCCGTCCAGCCGCACGACCACCCAGCAGTGAGGTAGGCAGGTGTCGTCGGTCTCGAAGTCCCGCACGTACGCAAACTTGCTCTTTGCCATGGTCGCCCCCAGTCTCAGGCGCCGTCTCAGATTGACGGAAGACGCGGCCAAGCAGTGGCGAAACTTAGCGGTGCGGGCGGCCCACATTCCCCGTGCGGAAGAGAGAGAGGGCCGCTTAGCCCCGCCCCGGAAGTTGCTGTTGCTCTCCGTGGCCGCTCTAGCCACCGTGGAGGTCTGTATCTCGTTCTCCTCTCCTGGCGTACCAGCTTTCTTTCGCCTTCCCCCCCACCTGCAAGGACTCATGAAAGTCTTAAAACGTTCTTCGATGGCTACTTTGAGAGTGTATTTGGAATTTTTTTGCCCCTCTTAAGTAGCATTTATTAATGCATTGTAGACAAGGTTGAATATTCGGAATGAACGCTTTGCCCCCTCCCATAAAATAATTGTGGGCGGGACTTGGAGGAAGCGATGATCACTGATCCCGTACTGAGCCTAGCCTAGACGACTCCTGATAGGAGTTGCCTGCAAGGTTACTGGGCAAGGAGAGAGCTGGTTGGGCCAGATTGAGCTGTGGGCTGTGTCTCTCCAAGGAAGCTGAGTGACAGGGAAGGCTCAGCGTGATGCTTGGATGTCTCAGGAGAGCCATGCAACATGCCAAAACAACGAGAGAGAGAGAGAGAGAGAGAGAGAGAGAGAGAGAGAGAGAGAGAGAGAGAGAGAGAGAGAGAGAGAGAGAGAGAGAGAGAGAGAGAGAGAGAGAGAGAGAGAGAGAGAGAGAGAGAGAGAGAGAGAGAGAGAGAGAGAGAGAGAGAGAGAGAGAGAGAGAGAGAGAGAGAGAGAGAGAAATTCCTAGTACCAGGCTGAAGGTCATGTACATGAGAGACCTCTGTTCCCCCTTCACCTCAACCCAGTTCTCCAGAGGAATGAAAACCTTCGGAGACGGTGCTGCAGAGGATCTCAGGACCAGACTGTGTCTTCCCCTCTGTTTGTGATCCCTATTGCTGCCTGTGGAGCTCAGTGAAAACCTGCGGCAGAAAGTCTGGTCTGTGCTAGGACAGGATGAGGAGAAGGAGGAGAAGTAAGGCTTAAGTAGTGTTGAGATCATACATCAAGACTGCAGAAACAGAGCTTCAAGTTATCAAAGTGACTAAAAGATGAGGGGTCCACTCAAAATATTGATTGAAGATAAATCAGAGTAGCCAGGGCATCAGTGGTTTGCAGCTACTCAGGAGGTTGAGATCTGAGGATTGAGGTTCAAAGCCAGCCTAGGCAGGAAAGTCCAGTGAACCAACAAAAAGCTGTTAGTGGAGTTGTGACTCAAATGGCAGAGCACCAGCGTTGAACAAAAAAACTGAGCAAGAATTCAAGACCTTGAGTTCAAACCTCAGAACCAGCACAAAAGGAAATGTGATATGTATGTACAGTAGGGTGCTATTCAGCCTTAAAAAGGAAGGAAATGGACAGATGTTACAAGAATGACCTTTGAGAACATAATGACATGTGAAATAAGCTGTCACAAAAACACAATGTGCCATTATATTCATATGAGGTGCCTGAAGTAGTCAAATCCATAGACAGAAAGTAGAAAGATGGATGCAAGGGAAAGCAGGTTGATAAGAATGTAATTAGCAGTAATCGTACAACTAAATATGGGTAAGATGGCAGGTTTTTTGTCTGGTTTTTCATTATTAAAACCAGGTAGATAAATTCTATACTCAAGTGTTGATGACCCAGCTGAATACTGGCCTCTATTTCTACTCCTTAGATGATGACTTGCTCACTGTGGTTAAGAAAATAAAAATGGATTGCTGTGGGGATGGATGTCCCCTGTAATTTCTCTTCCTCAGAGCTGACTCAGTGATTTGTGCTAAGAGCTGCATTAAGTGAATGAGACTAGGGGTGGAAGGAGGTAAGAAGGAATAATTTGTTTTTGTAATCTCCTTCCCTCTCTGAACCTGTCTAACCCTGGCTGTGAGTCACTGATCTGCTTTCAGGAATGGTGTCTAGTTCTGTCATAACTAAGGCATTTAAAAGCAGTAGAGTGTACAAAGATACCAAAAACAAAAAACAAAATCCCACAACTAGTGACTGTAGGGCTCTGAGATGTCTGTGTTTTCCTGCTTACATAACTCAGTGTGAGTGGATTTTATTTCTAAATAATAGACATTGGCTGTATGGGCTTAAATGGATACATTCTTTTACTGCTTAGCAAAAGTCCAGACATTTCTGTATGGCTTCAAAAAAGAGAGGTTAGGAGAAGAAATATAGGAGATTAGATGTATATTTCTTAGTCTCCCCAAGAATTTCCAAGATGTAACTTGAAAGTAATCTTCCCTGACAGCTAGGAAGCAGCCAGTAAATGTTCGTCAAATGACTCAGACACTAATTTCTCTGTGTGTGTGTGTGTGTGTGTGTGTGTGTGTGTGTGTGTGTGTGTGTGTGTGTGTGTGTGTGTGTGTGTGTGTGTGTGTGTGTGTGTGTGTGTGTGTGTTGTGTGTGTGTGTGACGGTACTAGGGCTTGAACTCAGGCACTGTTCCTTAGATTATTTACTAATGAATAGAACTCTACCACTTGAACCACAGCTCTACTTCCATCTTTTTGCTGGGTAGAGATAAGAGTCTCACAGACTTTCCTGCCTGCACTGGCTTTGAACTGCAATCCTCAGATCTCAGCCTTCTTAGTAGCTAGGATTACAGTTGCGAGCCACCAGCACCCAGCTAATGAATTCCTTTTTTGCATAGGTAACTGGTTTAAATATATATATATTAGTTTCAATTCAATTAATAAATTTAATACAAATGTTCATAGTAGCTGTGCTTTTGTGTTCTTTTTCTTGCTAGTTAGTAATTCCATTTAAAAAATCTTGGCCAGCAAAAAAAGGGGTCTTACTATCACAAACTTTGATCTGACATGTTTGTCACCGTCCCTCCTCCCCCCCCCCCCCCCAACGTGGATCTGTTTAACTGGGACATCTATTCCAGAAACAAAGAAAAGCCTATTGATGAAAGAGAAGACCCCTGTAAGCTTCAATAAAAACTTGTGGGATTAAAAGTCATTGTCATTCTCTCCCTAGAGATGATTCACTTTCAGTCCAAAGTGAAACAGTCATGGTGAGGTTATTTTATTCAGCAGGCGCTTTAAGAAAGTAACTGTCTCTAACTACACAGCAACCACCAGGGTCTCTGAACTTAGAAACTAAAGGTTATCTTACTTTCTCAGCTATAACCCTTTCATGTACTTTTTAGACAGGAGGAAAACTTTTAATTCAGACATCTTGTTCAACATCCTGCTTTGGTTTGGAGTGGAGTCAAGCCATTCATATAGATGCGATGAACTTCAAAGAGAATAGGATGACATTTTGAGTAAATTCAGGAGTGTGAATGATGCATACCAAATGGATTGTGGGACATGCAAAGATACAAAAAAGAGATGGAAAATGGGACGAAGGAGAAAGAATAATGAGCAAAACCTAAAGATTTGGGCCTTGACAGCGCTGCTGATGGCTTAAGAAAATCAAAAAATCCAGCCAAGATATAGAGTGAAAGAGACTGGAAGTGTCTGTGCCAGCTGGGTGTCTTTTGATACTTTAGATGTTCAGTGTGATCAAAAGGAAGAGATTAGCTTGGTGGCTCATGCCTGTAATCATAACTACTCAAGGAGTCTGAGATCTGAGGATAGCAGTTTGCAGCCAGTGTAATCAGGAAAGTCTGTTACTCTTACTTCTAATTAACCAGCAAAAAGCCAGAAATGGTGCTGTGTCTCAATGGTAGAGTGCTAGCCTTGAGTGGAGAAAGCAAAAGGACATCACTCAGGCACTGAGTTCAAGCCCCAATACAGGGGAAGGAAGGAAGGAAGGAAGGAAGGAAGGGAGGGAAGGAGGGAGGGAGGGAGGGAGGGAGGGAGAAAGAAAGGAAGAGATTATTTAAGTAAAACAGTAAAAAATATTTTTAAGTAAAATCAGGATTTGCTTTTTTTTTTTTTGTCGGTCATGGGGCTTGAACTTTGGGCCTGGGCGCTGTCCCTTAGCTCTTCAGCTCAAGGTAAGTGCTCTACCACTTGAGCTACAGCACCACTCCCTGCTTTTTTTTTTAGAAAGAGCAAAGCACTGAGATATTTTTAAATAATACATAGAATGTTATTAATACAGAGTAGTCATGTTTAATTAAATATATAGACTACCACAGAACTAGGAGCTTTTTATAGGGCTGCATATTGAATGCTAGGTAATAATTTAGCTCTGAACAGAATGAAACAGGCAGATGTGTTTCCATTCAATATTTTCCAATGACTGAACTGTTCCATTGAATAAGTTGATTTGAAATCCTCATGCTCAATGCAAAATGGAATCTGGAATATGAACTGGCTTTTCTCTTTAGCCTATATTGTTACCCATTATCATGCCATGGAAATTAAAGATGGAAGAAAACCCAAAAAGAATTTGAAGAATGGGAAGAATTATGTCCTAATCTAAACTTAATAAGATCATCTTTTACTTTAATAATGGGGAGGGGGGACATGAATGATAACTACTTCCCTAGCCTGATTTTGATGACTTTTTTTGGATAATTGGGGGAAAACTGTCTCCTTGAACACTAGTACACAGAACTTCTTAGTATTTCTGGCATAGTTTGCCACAGATCCTGTGCAGATCTTGAACAGCTGTGAAGGTGGGCAGAGATGTAGAAGGATTCGAGAGCCAGTGGAGAATACTATCACGGACACCACATCTATGCACACCATTAAGGGAATTTTTTTCTCTCCAAGATGTTTTCGTTTTCAAGAGCAGTCAGCAGTTCTACTCCCTTGGATTTCACTCATCACCAGGGCATGCTCGATGTGCTTACAGCTGCCATGTAAGTCAGAAGATTTATCTCCATATTCCTAGTTCACCAGGCTTGATGATTCTCAACCAGGCAGAGAGATCCTTGAGATTTATGTCCAATTAATGAGCAACAAGGTGGAAGTGGAAGTCATGCCTGTCATCTTAGTTACTCAGGAGCCTGAGCTATGAAGATTGCAGTTCCAAGCCGGCCCAGGCAGAGAAATCCTCAAGACTCTTATCTCCAACTAGCCGGTGGAATTGGCGTCATGGCTTAAGTGATAGAATGCTTGCCAGGGGTGAAATAACTAAGCAAGAATGTGAGACCCCGAGTTGAAGCTCCATTACCAGCTCATACACATATACACGCAGACTGCTGTTCAACATAGGATCACAGAAGCAAATAAATGATGAGTCACAGACAGTATTATGACATCATTTTAGCCACTCAAAGAGTTAGAGATCATAAACCTTAACAATCATAAAAAAGAACCACTGTTAGGAGAGAAGAGAAAAAAGGGAATATATGAGTTTTCTAGGGATGCTGGAACAAAGTACTACATACTGGGTGGCTTAAAATAAAAAATGTATTTTGTCACAGTTTCAAAATTAAACTGCGGTAGAAAAGCATTTTCTCTGAGGGAGAAATCTGTTAAATGCCTCTTTCTTCTGTTAGCTCCTAACCATTCTTGGCATTCCTCAGCATGTAAATATCTAACTCTAATCTCTGTCTACATCTTTACATTTTTCTTGTTTCCTCCTTATAAGGACACTTGTCACTGATTTAGAGTTCACCAAAATCCAGTGTGATCTCATCTGAATCCTTAAGGGATTACATCTCTAGACACCCTATTTCCAAATAAAGTCACACTCCAAGGTTCTGAGCACAGACATATTACACTACTTAACATACTGGCAAGAAAGTTGAACAGAGTCTTTAACTCCCATTTCCTGCTTGAGGAGCAGGAAATGTTTCTCTTCTCCATGTCTCCTACTTTAATCCTGTTTTACTAAAATAAATCTCTGTTAAAACTTTAAAAAGGGAGAAAGAAATATAGAAAGGAAGGAAAGAAAGGAGAGGAAGGGACAGAAAGAAAGAAGGAAACTGACTTGTAATCCTAGCTCATTAGGAGAATCTTAGCTTGAAAACAGCCGAGGCAGAAAAGTCTGAGCCAGTCCATCTCCAAAATAACAAGCAAAATACTGCACTGGAGGCAAGGCTCAAGTGGTATAATGACAGCTGAGCAAGCAAGCCAACCAAACTAAAGGCCCTGAGTCAAACCCAAATAGACCATCAAACAAAACCCCAGAAGAAATCTGATAGAAATGGCCACTGGAGGTAGAGCTCTGATATTAAATAGACACTACTTCCTGCTGGGTCTTATATCATCAAAGAGCCAACTACTGAAATTAGTAACTTACACTGATACTGATTGATACCCTTCTTTGAGAGATGAGAAAAGAGAACAAAAATCTATCAAACTCATTACAAAATCAAAAGCATTCATTAATAGAAACATTCTGAGTGGAGCCAAGATATTAGTTATGACAAAAACTTCAAAAGAAAACTTAAAAATCATTTTGAAGCTGGGCAGCAGTGGCCCACGCCTGTAATCCTAGCTATTCAGAAAGCTGAGATCTGAGGATCATGGTTCAAAGCCAGCCCTGGTAGGAAAGTCTGTGAGACTCTTATCTCTAAAAAACCACTCACAAAACCGAAAGTGGTGCTTTGGCTCAAATGGTAGAGCACTAGCCTTGAGCTGAAGAAAGGTGGGATAGCGTCCAGGCCGAGTTCAAGCCCCATGACTGACAAAAAGCAAAACAAAAACCTCATTTTGAAGCGTTAAATAAACTCGAACAATAACACAGTAAACATTAATAAAAATAGTAAAAGTTGAAATTTTAGAGCTGAAAAGTGCAATTAGCTGGGCACCAGTGGCTCATGCCTGTCATCCTAGCTACTCAGGAGGCTGAGATCTGAGACAGAAAAGTCCAGACAGAAAAGTCCCTGAGGGACTCTTATCTCCAATTGAACACTCAAAAACCAGAAGTGGCACCATGGCCCAAAATGGTAGAGTGCCCACCTTGAAGCAAAAAGAGCTCAGGGATAATGCCCAGGCCTTGAGTTCAAGCCCAACCACCAACCAAAATAAAAAAAAAGATTGAAATAAAATTTACAGTAGCTTAGCAACAAAACTGAGATAGTAGAAAAAGTAGAAAGCTTGAAGATAAACTGAAATTATCCAATCCGAAGAAGAGATAAGATTGAAATGAAGAGAACTGCAGAGCCTTGCAGAGTAGTAAGAAGTGATCCCAACACGTGTAAGTGGATGTCCCAGAAAGAAAGGAAAAGCAGAATGGGAAGGAAAATATTAAACATATATTCTGTCTATAGGAGAAATACATTAGATTTAAAATACATTGGACTGAAAGCAATTGTATGAGGAAAGATATATACAAAGCAACTGCAACTATAAGAAATCTAGAAAGACTACGTTGATATATGAAAAGTCATTAGAGATTGGAAAGAATATTTCATAATGACAAAAGGGTTCATCCATCAGAACGATAGTGTTTACAAACCTATCTGTATAAACACTGTCCCAAAATATGTGGAGACAACACTGACAAGAACAAAAAGGACAAAGCCTTCCCAGGATTCCATTTTGGATATTTCAAGATTTCTTTCTGATTAATTAATAATGTAACTGGTTAGTAAGTCAGAATTGATAGGCAGAATACTTGAGCATCATGGTCAATCATTATTTGACCATTATATCAATTATTATTCTAGTTGAGAACACTCTAGCCAACAACAGTAGAATATACATTCTTTTGAAGTACAGATGAAGTATTCTTCAGAATGGACAATATGCAAGGTCAATAAGTCATTCAACATTTATAAAGACTGCAGACTGGTATCGTACAAAGCATGTTCTTTGACTACAATGGAATGAAACTAGAATTTGATTAAAAAATTACAATTGCCATGTATTGAAAAATAAACATCTCTAAAGGTCAGAAAGGAAATCACCAGGAATATGAGAAAATATCTGAATGAAATAAAGCCACAACATACAACAAAATGAATGCAAAGTAGATACAGTAATACGGAGGGAAACTGAGATTTTCAATAGCAATTTTTTTTATTGTGGTTAAAAAGTCCTGACAGAAATACTGATGACTCTTGTTCTCAAAATGACATGTTTAATTGAGACTCCTTTGTATAACTGCTAAAGATAATTTAAAAAAAGAAAAAGAAAACAATGATCTAGGTATAGTGGTACATGCATGTAATCCCAGCACTCAGAAGGCTGACTCCAGAGGATCACAAGTCCACCCTGTGCTACATGAAACGCTACCAAAAAGAAAAAGGGGAAGCAGATGGCTCATGCCCATAATCCTAGCTACTCAGGAGCTTGAGATCTGATGATGACAGTTCAAAGCCAGCCTGGGCAGAAAAGGCTTTAAGATGCTTATCACCAACTAAGTATCAAAAATGTCAGAAGTGGATCTGTGGCACAAGAGGTTGAGTACTGGCCTTGAACACGCCAGTGCCTACATCTTGAGTTCAAGCCACAGGACTGGCAAAAAAAAAAAGAGAGGAAAGAAAACAGCAAAAACAACTAGCAAAATAACCAAGGGAAAAAAAGATGACAGACATGAACAAAATTAAGAATACAAATGGACACATTCCGAACACTATAGAAAGTAAAATAATTACAATTATGAAAAGTAAGCTCATGGACAGAAATGACCAAAGTGACTCAAGAAGAAATACTAAAATATGAAATCGATCGCATTTATTTATTTTTAAACATAAGTCCAGCCTAGATGACTTTTTAGGCCAAGCCTGCCCCCTCCCACCCCCTTTTTAAAAAAGGAATTAGTATCAACCTGAACTCTTTCAAAAACTAGAAGAAACTTTCTAGTTTTAAAACTACTGCCCAACAGCTTTCATGAATCAGGAGCTTAAAACAGCACCCTGGGTCCAGGGAGTGACAGCATGAAGGCATGATGCCCGGGGTCGTTTTCACTTCCAGGAATGCAGATTCACCTGGCGTCGGAATACCAATCAATGCACGTAGGAGTCCGCGAGTGATGACTCATAATTCACACCTGACAGCTCTCGATTTGTAAATAAAGTTTTATTGGAATACGGCCGATCCATTCAGAGAGGCACAGGCTTCGGGTGCAGGGACCCGGAGGCCGCGGGGGGCTGACGTCGTCCGGCCGGCCTGGGACGCCCCTTGGGTTCATCCTGGATGGCCCACCGCCCCGTTTCCTGGGCAACGCCATTGTCAGCGCTCCGGTGGGGGGGGGCGGGAGAGGTAACCAAGGACGACGAGTGGAAGAGAACTCCGGAAGAGAGCGAGAGTCGGAGGGAGGAAAATGGGCCGCACGTGCTGCGGGGCCCGGGTTGTGGCGACCAATTCGAGGGTGGTAACTCGAGGCGCGGGAGCCGGGAGGCGGGAGCAGCCCATGAACGCGCCTGTGATTGGCAGGCCGGGGGTCTCCAGCCGCTCCTGATTGGGCAAGGGTGGAGACGGAAGGCGGCGTCTTTTGAACCGCGTAGGGTTCTGGGTAATAAAGGGCTTGGAAGGGTCTTAACCGAAAGGGGGAGGGGGAGAAAAGGCCGCCAACGAACGGCTGAGCTCATAATCCGGCCGGGACCGGGCCGGGGCGCCCCCCTCCCCCTCCATGGAGAGGGTCCGGTCCGAGCCGCCGCCTCGGCCACGCCAACCGTCGCGGGCCGCCCCGCGGCGCCCCGGTCCGCCCCCGCCGCCGGTCGAGGGCACCTGTTTTCACACGGCGGCGGCCGCCGAGCCTCCGTCGTCGTCGCCACCTGCCCCGTGCACGGCCGCCATGACGACGGTGGCCTCGTCGGGCGGGGAAGGCCCGACGTCGGGCGTCCAGCCCGTGACCCGGCGGCTGCTGCAGATGAAGCCGGAACAGGTGCTGCTGCTGCCGTCGGGGCCGCTCTTGTCTCCGGTCCCGGACGACGGCCTGGTGGCCCCGTCTGCGCAGGCGCGGTTGCTGCAGTTCGGGCCCGAGCTGCTGCTGTTGCCGCCGCCACCTCCTCCCCCCCCTCCCCCGCCGCCGCCTCCTCCCCCGCCGCCGCCGCCGCCGCCCCTCCCCGACGGCGCTCCCTGCAGGCCGGAGTCCCGCCCCGGGCCGCCCCGGGCGCTGCAGGTCAAGGCCGAGAAACCCGAGCCGGGGCCCGGCGGCATGGACCTGGCGGTGTCGCTGGGACCCCGGAGGGTCATCGAGACGGGAGCTAGAGCGGTCAGGGCCGCCAGAATGGACAACGCCGGGCTGGCGCTCGACGGCCGCCGCGGAGAGGAGAAGAAGGCCAAGCTGGAGGTGGAGGAGGTCCTGAGGGATGCGAAAGGCGGGGAAGGCCGAGCCCTGGTGGCCATCGGAGAGGGCCTCATCAAAACCGAGGAGCCCGACCGGCTCCACGAGGACTTCAGGCTGGGCCCGGAGGCCTTGGCCAATGGCCTGATCCACGGCGGCAAGGAGGTCATCCTGGCACAGCCCCCCAGCGCCTTCGGGCCGCACCAGCAAGACCTCAGGCTCCCTCTGACTCTCCACACCGTCCCCCCCGGGGCCCGCATCCAGTTTCAGGGACCTCCGCCTTCAGAGCTGATCCGTCTGACCAAAGTCCCCCTCACACCGGTGCCCATTAAAATGCAGTCCCTGCTGGAGCCGTCGGTGAAAATTGAAACCAAAGACGTCCCGCTCACCGTGCTTCCCTCGGACGCAGGTACCGGGCGCCGGGCAGGGGCGCTCACGCTTTCCACACACACACACACACACACACATGCACACACACCCCGCGGTGCTCCACTTTGTCCACATCGCAGTTGAGAGCCGGAAGTAGGCCCCGCGGAGCTGGGGTGATTCGATCCAGCCAACCACTTCTGGGGGTCCAATCACTTGGTCCAGCGGACTTGGTACCCCTGCCAGCCAGACGCCTCCCAGGATCCCCACCAGGACCACCAAGCAGTGGGATTTAGTAGCATTTTGCATTTGTAGTTTTCATCGGGCAGTAGTTTGCACAAAGGTTACAGGGCCGTAGAGTGGTCAGGTTATGAGTACAGTGCATCTTCGAAGATCCATGAGGCTTCTTCCATCATTTTTCCCCATCCTACCCTCAGGTTACCCAGTTCAGTTTTTACATACCATACTTTGACTATAATGACTGCATTTGCTTACCCCTTCCCCGGTTCTCTTGTCTTAGCTGAAGAGTGTCACATACTTTCCTCTCTGGCCTGGCTTTGAACAGTGATCCTCAGATCTCAGCCTCCACTGTAGCTAGGATTACAGGCAGGAGCCACCAGTGCCTAGCTGAGATTTGGTAGCTTAAAAAATCTTTTTAATTAAAATAAAATGTTTATATTTTCTTTGGTGGGGTGCCAGTGGTTCGAACCTGTAAATCCTAGCTACTCAGGAGGCTGAGATTTGAGGATCAGTGTAAAACCAACAGGACAGGAAAGTCCATGAGACTCTCATTTCCAATGAAGCACCAAAACAATCTGAAAATAGAACTGTGGATCAAGTGGTGGAGTGCTAGCCTTGAACACAAAAGCTCAGGGATGGTGCCTAAGATCTGAGTTCAAGCCCCAGGAACAGCACAATTTTTTTTTTCACATACAGAGGGGTTTCAGTTCATGTCAATTTATGAAAGCTAATAGTTTTATAAATTTTTACATGAAAATAGAAATATTCTTGCTATAGTTGGTACAAAACCCTCAGTTTACAAGTTGTGAATACTTAAAATACCCAATTATAGCAGCTTGATATATGTCAAGAAATGTAAGAAACTTTTGTTTCATTTAAAAAAGTTAGGATTTAACAGGAAAGTTTATGCTGATTGTAGAGGATATCTTTTCAAATGACTAGTAAACAATTTGCTAGGAGAAAAGAACACATGATTCAGTATAAATTTTTTCCAAAATCTAACACTAATATTAAAAATGAAAATACTGTAGAATAAGCTAGAATTGTTTTTGCTTAAATGACTTTAGCTAACAAAATGATAACTACTACAAATGATTTGTTTCCAGCGTTTCCAAATGCACAACAGACTCTTTAAAAATTAGTTCATTATGCTAACAAAAGCCTTGGAAGATTACATTAATCTTCAGTTCATATGTTCATGTGTCTTTTTAAAATTTCTTTCCTGGCTAGTCCTTAGGACTGAACTCAAGGTCTGGGCACTGTCCCTGAGCTTTTTTTGCTCAAGGCTGTTGCTCTACCACTTGAGCCACAGCTCTACTTCTGACTGTTGGACGGTTAGTTGGAGGTAAAAGTCTCAGGGACTTACCTGTCTGGGCTGGTTTTATGTGCCCAGGATGGATAGCCCTCAATCCTCACATCTCAGCCTCCTGAGTAGCTAGGATTATGAGCATGAGCTGCTAGCTCCTGGCTTGTATGTATTTTCTTTATGGATTTTTTTTTTTTTGGGTCCGGTTGTGGGGCCTGAACTCTGGGCCTGGGTGCTGTCCCTCAGCTCTTCAGCTCAAGGCTAGTGCTCTACCACTTGAGCCACAGCGCCACTTCCAGCTTTTTTCTTTTTGCTTATGTGGTGCTGAGGAATCGAACCCAGGGCCTCATGCATGCAAGGCAAGCGCTCTACCACTGAGCCACCTTCCCAGCCCCTATGGATTTTTTTAATAGCATATATTGTTGTACAAGGGGAGAGGGATTGTGTCATTGTGAGATTTCCACACATGTATAAATAAATCCCAGTTCATCTTACTCCATCCTCCCTTACCACTCCCCAATTCTTAAAGCAATTTTAAGTTTTATTATTTTAATTTAATCCATGCACACAAACTGCTTTGACCATACTCATCCGACTCACCCCCTTCTTTGTTTTTCTTTTTTTTTTTTTTTTGCCGGCCATGGGGCCTGAACTCTGGGTCTGGGCGCTGTCCCTCAGCTCTTCAGCTCAAGGCTAGCGCTCTACCACTGGAGCCACAGCACCACTTCCAGCTTTTTCTGTTTATGTGGTGCTGAGGAATCGAACCCAGGGCCTCATGCTTGCAAGGCATGCACTCTACCTCTGAGCTATCTTCCCAGCCCCTCACCCCCTTCTTTGTTTAGTACTCTTTGCTCACCCTTCTGCCTAGCTTTTAATTTTCAGAAGTTTTTAGACTTTGTAAAAAGAAATAATAGAAAAGATTTCTTTATATTTGGTATAACAGCTTCATGTTTTAAATTTTTATGTATCCAATAATGATAAAATAAAGAGAAGCAATATTAGAAGTTTACAGGCTATATACATTTTTTCTGGTACCAGAATTTGAAATCAAGGCCTTATACTTGCTTGACTTTTCCTTACTCATCTAGTACTCTATCACTTGAGCCATACCTCCAATTCAATTTCTTTTCCTTGAACTTTTCTCCCCAATCTGGCTTTGGATATCAGCCTCTTGAATAGCTAGGATTATGGGGATAAGCCACTAGCACCTGACATAGACTGTATTTTTTATGAACTGCAGAGAGGTGTGAATTTAGCCAGTTTCCTTCCTGATCATTTCAACTAGCTCCATAGCTCTCAAAAAGTCATTTATTTTCCCCTCAGGACATGGAACTGGTGTTGGTGACTAGCTTTGGTGGGACTTTCACCTTCTTAGCAAAATAAAATTAATACAACAGCATGTAAAGGAGTTTCTTCAAGCATTTGCCTAACACCTGTTTAGAGCTTAGTTTATAGTCATAAATGGCTCCATGATGAACTGTGTTTAGTATAGAAAATAAACTAAATGTTCAACACTTATAGAGGTATTCACATTATTCCTCAATCTTCAGCAATATTTCCTTTAGGAGTCATTCTAAGCTGCGGTTCAGGAGTTATAAGGAATCCTGGGAAATTGGCAGTACTTTCACTATATTGAAGTACTTTTAGTGCTTTTAGGTACTTAATACATAAGTATAGATAAAGGTACACTTGTCTTTAGAAATAGTGTGTGTGTGTGACATTAATGTAGTCTCTTAATTTTTGTCATGTAGGAATACCAGATACTCCCTTCAGTAAGGACAGAAATGGTCATGTGAAGCGACCCATGAATGCATTCATGGTTTGGGCAAGAATCCACCGGCCAGCACTAGCCAAAGCTAACCCAGCCGCCAACAATGCAGAAATCAGTGTCCAGCTTGGGTTAGAGTGGAACAAACTTAGTGAAGAACAAAAGAAACCTTATTATGACGAAGCGCAAAAAATTAAAGAAAAGCACAGAGAGGAATTTCCTGGTAATCCGGCAAAATGAACAAAGCCCCTTCCTAATTTCCTTTCAATGTATTTTGGTAAAGATTGTTGGGTTGAGAGTGGAAGACAAAAGGATAGAGTTTTTGTTCCTAATTGGATATGTATAAGAAAGAATAATGGCTAACCTTGTAGTAATGATATGTTACAGTGAGTAATGGGGGACACGTTTCCTTAAAAAAGAACCAATTTGAAGAATATGTGGTCTCATCCCAGCCAATCTAAATCAGGGACAATCTGTTCTCAAGTTTTGAGATGGAGGGCAAATAATATCAAAATACATGGTATTGGTATAAAATAGCATAAAGAAACTCACTAAAAGCTACTTTTAAGATCGATGGATTGATCTTAAAATTAATGGACGATAGAAATGGAATGGAGGAGCTGGGCACCTGTAATCCTAGCTACTCAGGAGGCTGAGATCTGAGGATCATGGTTCAAAGCCAGCCTGGGCAAGAAAGTCCTTGAGACTCTTATCTCCAGAAAACCGGAATTGGCACTGTAGCTCAAGTGGTAGAGTGCTCGCCTTGAGCTGAAGAGCTAAGGGACAGCGCCCAGGCCCAGAGTTCAAGCCCTACAACCGACTAAAAGAAAAAAAAAATGAAGGTAAATCTTCACAATTCTAAGGTAAAAGGTATATTTGAAAAATATACTGGACATAAGAAAATCATAGCAATCAGAAAACATTAAAGAACACGCTTTAAGATAGAGCACAGAGATTACCATCGTGGTAAAATGGATTACCATGCATTTTAATACTGTGTGGTTATCAGAACATAGTCTTGCCTTCTGATTAACCTACAGAGTTTGAAATGAGTCTGATATCTTCCCAGGTAAAGACACTGAGCTTAAGCTTGGGAAAAAGGCGGTATGACTAACATAACTAGGAGTGAAGAAACAACCTTGTATTTTTCTGGAACACAAGCAGGTTTTAGGAGGGAGGATCAGAGGTAAACAATACAGGGAAGCTCTGATTCTTCTGATTCTATAGTAATATAACCCTAACTCTACCATTTGGACTTTGGGAGGAAATTGAGTTGTTTATGGTTTTGGAGATTGTAAAAGCCAATAACTTCCTGTACTAGAAAAAAAAAGTGACTGATTATTAGTGATTATTTCACTGTAAGAAATAGACAATTGTATCTTAAAGAAAGTGAGGAAACAGGAGGAGATGAATAATGTATTTTTGGGCATAGTTTTTATAAGTACAGGAAAGGGTTTGGTAGCAATGTGTTTGATGTAGACCCTACTGCAGATTCACTGTATGCCCCTGAATGTATAAGGCATTTAGCCTTCTTTTGAATTAAAGGTTATGAAGTTGACAACTAATTAGAAACTAGATAGATAGATGACATACAGACAGATAGGCTAAAATGCAGACTGGAGGAGCCATTCACAGAAATGGTATCCTAAAGCCAAAAATATAGACAATAACTTATTAAAATCCTTGAAGTGTTTTGCAGTTTTAGTAAGACATATCTAGTATGAAAAGGCTAAGAAGTCTATGTTTTTATTAAAAAGTCTATCTTTTCCTATAGGTTGGGTTTATCAGCCTCGTCCAGGGAAGCGAAAACGCTTCCCTCTAAGCGTTTCTAACGTATTTTCTGGTACCACACAGAATATTATCTCAACAAATCCTACAACAATTTATCCTTATCGGTCACCTACCTATTCTGTGGTAATTCCCAGCTTACAGAACACCATCCCTCATCCAGTTGGTGAGTTAGTTTTATTTAGATTACTATTTTTAAGTACCTGTATCTATATATTTAAAAAAATCTTCCCTATTGACTTGAAATTTGGTTTCTGTTCGACTCAGAATTTAGAACAACAAAATTAAGAGGGCAAAGTCCAGAAGAAAGTGAAAACATTAAATAGGAGGAGGAAAAAAATTTCAGCAGATATCAAGTTTACTTATCCACGTGTGAAAACTGAGCCCTTTTAAGTGGGTCAGGATGAGTCCCTAGATTAGTCAGATGCTGTAGGAAATGGCTGAGGTAATTCAATAGGAAATGGGAGTGTCTTTTGATGCTCAGCATGAAAGAATGAATGCCTTGCTAATTGGGTATGGGCCATCCTGCTCTGGAGCTTGGTGATGATATTGATCTGTCCAAGGCTCTTCCTTCAATGTTCCAGAAAAGCAATGGAAGTGACTCATTTTTTACAACAATTTAAATTACATCATGCTATCTTTAAGTGGTCCATAAAGGGATTACCAGTCCACAAATCAGCATGTAAGTACAATGCAGCTTGACACGAATGCTGCCCCTTTCATCGTTCTCCACCTTCCCTCCAACCCCTCAGGAAGAAACTCATTTTTAACCAATGCTTGTTCCATGTATTGTATTATCTATTTGTTTTAGTTCTTCACAGCCTTTCTGTTGATTATAGGAATCTGACATTGAGAACATCATATCTTGAGAATATCAATCTTACATTGAGAACATCATGTCCCTCGCTGATTTGTAGAACCTAGTTTAACCATCTCTTAGGAGAGCACTAGCATTCAATACTATTCCTACCACTTACCTTATAACTACTTAAGACAAATTTGCCTAAAATTTCTCTCATTTCTTCTATTCCCTTCTTCCAGTTAATAAAGCTTCCCTTATGAGTAGAGAGGTTTAGATACCTTAGAAATTGACTTATTGACTTTTAATATCCTATATTATGCATTTTTAGTGTTTCCTTTAAATGCATCAACTTTAGCAACAAAGGCACTTTCAAGATATCTACATGCCATCAGGATTTAAAACCCAGACCCAACATCCAGGAGTCTGAAGTTCGGTCTGGCCACTCATTCTCATATGCCAAATAGAGATGGTGAAGGCAGAGAAAGGAGATTCATTGCATGGCAGCTGTGGGAAGACAGCACGTCAGTACATCTTCAGCCGTCTTCGTGTTCAGTAGAGAGAATTGGGGGCTGGGATGAGAAAGAGCTGCAGAGTTAAAACAGTTGCAAGTTGAAGTATAGCTTTGTTGACAGTTAGCTCAGTTTTTGTCTGGGGAGGAGTTGCAGAGAAGTTACCACTTTATCCCTGGAGCAGAGGAGGAGGAGGAGCAAGATGGTTTTCTGAGTTTGGAGCTGTTTCCTTTAAGATAGTAAGTTTACATGCCACACAAGATATCTGTACTCCTGCAAATGAAGTGATAGCAAAGGAACTGCAAGGGAGAACAGCTCAGATAAACAGGTACAGACACAAAATTGGGGGACGTTTAGTTAATTCTTGGGACCCTGAAAAAGGCATTTTTAAAAAAATGTTATCCCTTACATAGGTTCAAGCAAAAGTTACAACAAGCCAAGTGTTGTTGCCTTGTTCTCTGCTCGCAATCAGGCTGTCTGCATTAACCTTCATTAACATCCTTCATTAGTGCTCTTAATCCTATGGCTTTCTAAACAAAGATAGGTAACTGGAAGTTTGTCTTCTAACATTCGTTCTTGCACAATTACATTATATTTTAAGTAGGGTAGGCATACTTACAAGAAGTTTCAAAACTTCACAACAGTAACCAAAGACATTGACTTTTTTTGTTGGCCTTTTAAAAGAACACACATAGGGCTGGGAAGTGGCTCAGTGGTAGAGCACTTGCCTTGTATACATGAGGCCAGGGTTTGATTCCTCAGCACCACATAAGCAGAAAAAAAAAGCCGGAAGTGGTGCTGTGGCGCAAGTGGTAGAGCGCTAGCCTTGAGCTGAGGAGCTGAGGGACAGCGCCCAGGCCCAGAGTTCAGGCCCCACAATCGGCGGCAAAAAAAAAAATCCACAAAACATTCCTAAAGTATTGCAAAAAATATATAATTTATTCTATTTTTAGCAAGCTTTGTGCATTAGTACAATACTGCCTAGATTTGACCAGCTGTGCAAGTGTGAAAAATAAAACTCAACAATGCCAAGGGTCACTTCCAGTAGCTAGAAGTGACACTCACTCACAAACCACCCCTCCCATAGCAGCCATTTGGATTAGCTTTATCCAGTATTTCTCAGTTTTACCTATGAGTTTCTCTACAGTTTTTAGGTGAATGCTACCGAAGATCTAATTTTTAATTCTTTGTTTTCCATTTGGCTAAAAACAACACCCTGAGAGCTTTCCATTATATCGTAGTTGATCTAACATACTTAAACTACGAAAACGAATTGAGGTGTAGGAATCGTCTCAAGTCCTTTAGAAGGAGTTTTTCTTTTCAGTTGCCTTCATAAGTGTTCAACTAAACACTTGGAGCTGTCTTCTTTCTGATAAAGTATTTTAAAAGTCATTTAGTGTGGATTTTGTAGTCTCAGGTTTGGCTGCCAACTTTTTGTTTGCACTAATTTACAACACGTGGGCTCATTTGTTTTGTACATTTGGGCAAGATTTTGATAGACATAACACCTTTCTGATTTGGAGACTTTATTTTTTTCTTTGTTTTTGTCATCATATAAAATAACCACTTCTCTTTAATTAAAAAAAAATTGGGGGGGCTGGGAAGGTGGCTCAGTGGTAGAGTGCTTGCCTTGCATGCATGAGGCCCTGGGTTCGATTCCTCAGCACCACATAAGCAAAAAGAAAAAGCCAGAAGTGGTGCTGTGGCTCAAGTGGTAGAGCGCTAGCCTTGAGCTCAAGAGCTGAGGGACAGCGCCCAGGCCCAGGGTTCAGGCCCCACGACCGGACCCCCCCCCCAAAAAAAAAAAAATTTGGAGCCAGGCACCCGTGACTCAACGTCTGTCATCCTAGCTATTCAAGAGTTTGAGATCTTGAGGATCACGGTTCATAGCCAGCCTGGGTAGGAAAGTCCATGAGACTCTTATTTCCAATAAACCATCAGAAAACCGGAAGTGGCACTGTGGCTCAAGTGGTAGAGCGCTAGCCTTGAGGGACAGCCTAATCAGCCTTTTTACCCTAGCTAGTATTTCTTTTCCAAAAGTGGAAGTGCCTCAGGGTGGACTTTTTTCTCATTGGGATGGAATGCACATCAGAGATGATGTGATTATACTGCATAATATTTCACACATTGAATTCCTGTTTTTTTTGTTTTTGTCGGTCCTGGGGCTTGAACTCTGGGCGTGGGCGCTGTCCCTCAACTCTTCAGCTCAAAGCTAGTACTCTACAACTTGCGCCACAACACCACTTCCAGTTTTCTGAGTGCTTTATTGGAGATAAGAGTCTCACGGACTTTGCTGCACACGCTGGCTTTGAACAGCAATCCTTACATCTCAGCTTACAGGGGTGAGCCACCAGCACCCGGCTCCTGAATTTTTTTTTTTTAGCACTCTTTCTCTATTATTTTACTTTCTTTTTTTAAATTTATTATTATTATTTTTATTTTTTTTATTTTTATTATTATTATTATTTTTATTATTATTATTTTACTTTCAATCAAACTTATTTTTGTTTTGCTGTGACTGTTCTACTTAGCAGTCATTTGCCCTGTAGCAGATCGCTGTACCAGCATGCTGGATCTCATTATTGACCTACACTGTCTTTGAAAACTGGAATGTATTAAGTGTTCAACTGCTTCAGTGAGGTAGTCTGTGTCCAGTGTCTTCGTGCCTGTCCCCTCTACTGTGTAACACATTACGATTATAGGCCAGTGTGTGCTGGAGATAAAATGTAAAGATGTTTTTATGGTCTTTTGATACCGAAGACTCCATGAAGAAGTTGTAAAAAAACAAAAAAGACACACATATAACTAGTTTTACTGTTTGCTTGACAGAATCTGTAATAACTTTCTTGTGTAGTATTGCGTTTATGTCTAGTCCATTATTTACTCTGTGTTTCACACTTAATGCCAGTTCCAAACTGTCCTTAGGTTCTGAAAATGCTTCTAGCGTAATCATCCAAGATTCTCTTTAGCTTGTGTTAACACATATCTCATTGCCAGTGATGCCAACAGTCTGATTGATATGAGAATTCAAATTCAATTAAAAGCTTGCCAACTTTTATTGAAGCTATAGAATTATTTTAGCCTGGGTTTTCAGAATCATTTAGCACATTTTTAATGTTCTGGTTATTCTCTACATTTTATTTCTTAATCCCAAATTGGTTTTCCTTATTTCATCTTTACTCAGTGAAAACCAGCCCCTTTTACTCTTCAGAATTCATACATTTCCTCTAAATTTTAAATTTTAAAATGTTTGCTACTATTTAAATTTGGGGCTGTAGCCATTTTAGTTTAGCCACTACTTCATAAACAGAACAAAAGAAAACAAATTTCTATAATATTGGTACTATTATAGTTCAGAAAATAGGTTAGTTTATTTCCTTAAGTTTTATGATATGTTCCAGCAAAACATGATATCCATATAAAATCAAATCTGGCTTCAAAAAATGCATTTGCTTCAGTGACACAGTTCTTTATGTATGTTTTCTTTTTTGGGTCCGGTTGTGGGGCTTGAACTCCGGGCCTGGGCGCTGTCCCTCAGCCCTTGAGCTCAAGGCTAGCACTCTACCACTTGAGCCACAGCGCCACTTCTGGCTCTTTGCTTATGTGGTGCTGAGGAATCGAACCCAGGGCCTCATGCATGCAAGGCAAGCACTCTACCACTGGGCCACCTTCCCAGCCCCTTTATGTATGTTTTCTTGACTCAGGGAAGTGAAAATCATGTGGCCCAGTACAAAACTGCGTCTGGTGGGTTCCCCTTTTCTTATCAGTGGCCAAGCTACTCCTCCCATTTCTCATCAGTCTCTGTTCCTCCTCACCTTTCACGTGCTCTTCTCCTTTCCTTATCACCTTCATAGGAAACATCCTGGTCTGTGTTCAGTTTCTGCCATTTCCCACTCTACTGTTCATCTCAGTGACTCAACAGAAGTCTGATGGGGCTGTCCCTGCTGCAGCACATGCGGTGATTTCTTCCTCTGGGAGGTGGGGGGTTGAGATATGCAGGAATTACTTAAAGCTCTGTAGTCTGGTTTCTTTTGTCTTTTTGAACTTCAGTTCTATTCCTTTCTTCATGGAACCACTAGGCAATTCTAGCTGCTGTAATAAGCTCTAAAATAGAATCCCAAATGAGAATTTCTGATAGGTAAATATAGCTCTGTTCCCAAAGATAATTCATGGGCCCAGGCTACCTCTGACTCGTAGCACTGTCATCTTTCATGAGCAGCATCTGAAGATCATGGTACCCATAGGCCCATGGGAGACATGGTGGCCATTACTTCTGCTTGTATTTGTGGGCCTTTAGTCTCATGGCCCCTCTAACCGCAAGGAAGGTTGGGAATTATAATCTAGCTGTGTGCTAGAAGGTGAACTGTTTCACAGACTCACTGCTTTCCAGATCTTATCCACAGTTTGACTAATTAGGGCTCTGGCCTTTTTATCAAGTCTTTACCATCACCACACTTCATCAGAGTTGACTATTTTCAATTTTAACCTGAATTTTGACATTCAGCACCCTGAACTCTCTTTGTATATAATTTCCGATCTTGGCACATATTAGGGTTTAATGAATTAAGTGCATGCTTGATTATCATCCCCTGCCTCAGTTCCACTCCTCCTGATGGAAAACTATTCATTGGAGAGTTGGATAAATGGTGTGCCCTTCCTTTAGTAACTGAAACTTGATCCATGGTTTTGCACAGCCCTGGTACAGTTGTGAACAACCCAGAAAAAAGTCTCTCTTTTCCTCTTTTCAAGGTAATTAGAGTCTCATTGGGAGAGAAAAAAAAAAAAAAAGCCGGGCGCCCATGGCTCACGCCTGTAATCCTACCTACTCAGGAGGCTGAGAGTACTTCAAAGCCAGCCCAGGCAGGAAAGTCTGTGAAACTCTTTTTTTTTTTTTTTGGGGTCCGGTCATGGGGCCTGTACTCGGGGCTGGGCGCTGTCCCTCAGCTCTTCAGCTCAAGGCTAGCGCTCTACCACTTGAGCTACAGCGCCACCTCCGGCTTTTTTTTCTTTTTGTTTATGTAGTGCTGAGGAATCGAACCCAGGGCCTCATGCATGCAAGGCAAGCACTCTACCACTGAGCCACCTTCTCAACCCCTCCGTGAAACTCTTATCTCCAATAAACACTCAAAACCAGAAGTAGCGCTGTAGCTCAAGTGGTAGAGTGCTAGCCTTGAGCTGAAGAGCTGAGGGACAGCGCCCAGGCCCAGAGTTCAAGCCCCATGACTGACAACAAAAAAAGAACAAGGCTAGCACCAGTAGCTCATGCTCATGCCTGTAATCATAGCTACCCTGGAGACCAAGATCTGAGAATCAAAGTTCATTGCTAACCAGGGCAATAAATCCAAGGGACTCTTCATCTCCAGCCAACTAACAAAAAGCTAGAAGTGAAGGTGTGGTTCAGCTGTTAAGAGCACCAGCCTTGAGAGAAAAATTCACACAAGAGCTTAAGGCTCTGAGTTCAAGCTCAAGTATTGGTGGGTGTGTGCAGGCACACACACACATACACATCTACACAAAACGAAATAACACAAAGGAAATACGACTGATATGGAAACATTAGGTAGGTGGTTCCTGAGAGGTTCTCGTTGAGCAGTGCATTTACTTTGACTGGAAAGTGAAAAGCATGAAGTGATCCTACTGGTGGCTGACCTATGTTCTTTTTATTTCTAAAGGTGAAACCCCACCTGCCATCCAGCTGCCCACACCTGCAGTCCAGCGCCCAAGCCCCATCACACTTTTCCAGCCCAACGTCTCCAGTACTGCCCAGGTGGCTGTCCAGGCTCCGAGTCTGCCACTCCGCCCAGCACTCCCACCCCAGCGCTTTGCTGGGCCTTCCCAAACTGACACTCATCGGCTGCCTTCTGGAGCCAATCACTCCATCAAGAGGCCCACTCCTGTGTCTCTGGACACCACCAGCAGGATTCCGACAAGTGCTAGTACCGCCCATGCCAGATTTGCAACCTCGACCATCCAGCCTCCCAAGGAGTATTCCAGCGTTGCCACTTGTCCTAGAAGCGCTCCAATTCCCCAGGCACCTTCCATCCCACATACCCATGTCTACCAGCCCGCTCCCCTCGGCCATCCAGCCACGCTGTTCGGAACACCACCACGGTTCTCCTTCCACCACCCTTATTTCCTACCTGGACCTCACTACTTCCCATCAAGGTAAATGAACATAGAGCTAATGAGTTTTTACTCCCCTCCCCACTCACTCTCTCTCACTCACTAAAAAGAAGAGTTTCTCAGTTCTATATGGAACATAAGTTAGACATTTGACTGGGAGCCAGGCAGTTAACATGGATTGGTGCAGGGGGGCGTGGAGGATCGTAGAGTCAAATCTCCTTATGTAAAACTGGGGTGCTTCTTATACTTCATTGTGTACTTAAGTTATGAGACATCTCAGTAAAGTACAGACCCCCCTTCATTAGGCTGGGGGTATGGTAGTATTCCATGCCAGGGTACCGTCGACATTCTGCATTTGTAATAAGCTCCTGTCTGATGGCAGTTCTGGTTTGTGGGCCACAAACCTCCGTCTATAACAAGGTAAAGTGAGCCGTTCAAAATTGTACTTCTTTTTAGAACTGTTTGTGCAAAGCTAGAAAATCCGGGCCGGGAATGTGACTTAGTGGTAGAGTGCTTGCCTAGCATGCTTGAAGCCCTGGGTTCAATTCCTCAGTACCACATACACAGAAAAAGCCAGAAGTGGCGCTGTGGCTCATGTAATAGAGCGCTAGCCTTGAGCAAAAGAAGCTCAGGGGCAGTGCTAGCCCCAAGACTGCCCCCCCCCAAAAAAAAGAAAGAAAAAGGAAAGAAAATCACTATATAGCCAGGTGCCAGTGGCTCATACCTGTAATCCTAGCTACTCAGGAGGCTGAGATCTGAGGATTGAGATTCAAAGCTAGCCTGGGGCAGGAAAGTCCAGGAGACTCTTATCTCCAGTAAACCACCAGAAAACCGGAAGTGGTGCTCAAGTGATAGAGCACTAGGCTTGAGCTGAAGAGCTGAAGGACAGTATTCAGGCCCAGAGTTTAAGCCCCATGACCAACAACAACAACAAAAATCTTTATGTACATTACCAATACAAGAATTGATTTTCATAGGGAAATGTCTTGGGAAAGCGTATTCTAATACCACTTTGGAGTAATAGAACTTACTCACGTTGGAAGTAATCTGATAGAGTAGTAATAGCCTGCCCCTTTCACTTGCTGTTAACCTCACAGGAAAGATGGGATCCAATGAGATTAGAGTATTAAATGTTTAGCGGCAATCATACATTGCTCTTCAGAAGATAAAGCTGCTCCCTACCTGGTATACCCACTCCTATAAGGAAACAACTCTTGATAAAGTTTGTTGGTTCAATTCATAATGGGATTGCTCTTTCAAGAATTAAACTTGGGACTGGAAGAAAGTGAAGTGGAGTATTAGAATGGGAGAGCAGAGATTTTGCAATCTTAGTCTCTTTTGTATTTTATGTACACCATTTTTATGTTTAGCAGCTTTTAGGAATTAAGAGACTTCTAAACCCAGAGGTTGATCATCTTTTTCTTACTGCTATCTGCCAAGATCCAAGATTTTCTAGGACTTTGGGATAATTCTATAAAATATTTTGTAGCTCTGGAAGAGTATTGCATGCAGACGTAGTAAAATAGATTTGGTAACAGTTGGCTTTCATTAGACCCCTGCGGTCTGTAAACTGCAGCAATTTTATTTGTTGTGTAATTTTATATGATACAGGAAGCTGTGGAGAATTTTACTGAATAAAAAAGAGAAAATGGCTGTGAAAGGCCTAGAAATACTATGCGCTGCAACCTTATGCTAATTATTGTTTTTTTGTTGTATTTTATTTTCTGTCTTGAGAATTAGGCATTTTACATGTATTTCTCATAGCTGTCCAGTGGCTTCAGCACAATACTTCCCTACTTTTGCACATATATTTATTAGATGTTGAACAGCTTTGTCAAAGTTAGATAAAATGGCAGTGCTAAAAGCTAATAAGGAGAATAGTTTTTTGTCTGATGTAGAATTCTTGGGGAGGGGGTTGTGTGTGCATCTATAGATCCTCAGTAATACTTCTTAGTGTAATGACTACTCTTTATTTGACTGTGTTTGGTTACTAGCAGAGAATCATGTGGAAAATGTATACTTTTGAACGGAAAACTCATATAGGCAAATAAACTAGGTGTAGATGATGGTTCGTTTTGTATTAAGTAGATTAAATAATAGGAAATCTGTCCTTACTCATCTTACAGAGTTTTAGTATCAGATATATTAAAAACTTTTGTCAGTCGTGGGGCTTGAACTCTGGGCCTGGGTGCTGTCCCTGCACTCTTCAGCTCAAGGCTAGCACTCTACCGCTTGAGCCACAGTTCCACTTCTGGTTTTCTAGTGCTTTATTGGAGATAAACCACGGACTTTCCTGCCCAGGCTGGCTTTGAACCGTGATCCTCAGATCTCAGCCTCCTGAGTTGCTAGGATTACAGGCATGAGCCACCAGCGCCCGGCTTAAAAACATTTTATAAGGAAACTTTTGAAAGTAAATTCTTAGAATACAAAAACTATCTTTTTCTCCTTGATCCTCTTCTTTCTAATTGTCGTTATTGAAACATATTATACATAAATTGTATTATTCTTATTAAAATTTATTTTATTTAATAATATCAGGCAGTAGTAAATATATAAATATTACATGGAGTTTTTCAGAATGGAAGATCAGTTATTTATTTATTTATTTATTTATTTATTTTTGCCAGACCTGGGGCATGAAATTTGAGCCTGGGTGCTATCCTTCAGCTTCTTTTGCTCAAGGTGAGCACTCTACCACTTGAGCCACAGAGCCAGTTCTGGCTTTTTTGTTTGTTTGTTTATTGAGTAGTTTGTTGGAGATAAGGGTCTTGTGGACTTTCCTGCTGGGGCTGACTTCAAACCTCAGTCCTCATTTTAGCCTCCTGAGTAGCTAGGATTACAGGTGTGAGCCACTGGTGCCCAGCTTGTTTTATAAATGTAAACTTGTAATACTTTACAATTGTTCCTGTCTTTTACCTATATGTGTCTGATGATGATTTTCCCAAGGTAATAATAGTGTATTTCAGTAAAATCTACTATGGATGAAAGATAAAATACACTTAATAGACATTTGAGATATAGGTATAATTCTTTTATGTATGTTTATTGATTTTGTGTATCGTATTTTATACATTTTTTTTTTTTTTTTTTTGGTGAGTAGACCATTTTCCCCTGTGTAGAAAATGTAGAGTAAAGGGCTGGGAAGGTGGCTTAGTAGTAGAGTGCTTGCCTCGCATGCATGAGGCCCTGGGTTTAATTCCTCAGTACCATATAAACAGAAAAAGTCAGAAATGGCACTGTGGCTCAAGTGGTAGAGCACTAGCCTTGAGCAAAAGGAGCTCAGGACAGTCAGTGCCCAGGCCCTGAGTTCAAGCTCCAGGGCTGGCAAAAAACCAAAACCAAAAACATACTAGATTTGACACAATTGAAAATTGGAAAGAAACTAAAAATCAGCCATTTGCATTAGAAAAAGGTTAATTGGGTAAAAAGAATGAAAAAGACCCAAATTCAAATAATGCTTTTGAGAAGCAGTGTGTAAATATGAAACTGGTTACTCCAGATCAGTTCATATGTGATGAAATATCTCTTCCTGAATGTTCTTTATGAGACCATGACAAGAAGGGAGGCAGGTGTTGGAGAGGTCTAATGAGAGTGAGGACTTGCCCTCTTTCCACTCTTCCCTTCTTCAAATGTCGGAATATCATGTTCCTTGTAAACAAATGCATATCCCCCTCTTCCTTGAAAAACAAAATCATACATATTTTAAATCATTAAAAAAAAAGATTTCCAGCCAAAGTATAGTGCTAATGACTGGATTCACCACTCAACTTCATAAGAAATCTAAAAACAAAACAACCCACTAACAGTGTTTAACAAGATCCTGAATATTGGGCAATGCAGGACAGTGCTCCAAGAAAGACAAAATTCATGAAGCAAGCCTAGAGAGAGGAGGGATTGTTATCCAGAGTGTCCAAAAATACACAGTGAAAGATTATGATACAGGAAAATGTGATCCATTCAAAGGCAAAACACACCAAAAGGCTGATGTAGTAGTGAGCACCTATAATCCCAGAAGTTGGGAGCCAGAGTCAGGAAGATTACTATTTGAGGCCAGCCTGGGTTATGTAGCAAGTACCAGACTAGCCTGAGCTGTATGGTGAGAGCCTCTCTCTAAAGAAGCAGGCAACAGAAACTGCTTGTGATTTGGGCCCTGTTTGGAATGTGACAAAGTTGACAGCTGTTATAAATACTTTCAAACACCTAAAGGAAGTCATTTAAAGACAAAAAAAAGGCGATGATGATGGTGATTCTTCAGAGAATATTAATCATGTCATATAAATTATAAAAAACAAATAGAGCCGGGCGCTGGTGGCTCACGCCTGTAATCCTAGCTACTCAGGAGGCTGAGATCTGAGGATCGCGGTTCAAAGCCAGCCCCGGCAGGAAAGACCGTGAGACTCCTATCTCCAATAAACCACCAGAAAACTGGAAGTGGCGCTGTAGCTCAAGTGGTAGAGCGCTCGCCTTGAGCTGAAGAGCTGAGGGACAGTGCCCAGGCCTAGAGTTCAAGCCCCATGACCGACAAAAAAAAAAAAAAAAAAAGAAATTCTGGAGTTGAATGATAACTAAAGTGAAATTGTATTAAATGTGCAAAGAGTAGAGATTCTTAGAGAAAAATGTTAATTAATATCACAAATGCTTATATACAACCTAAGGTACAGAGAGAAAAAAATGAAAAATAAACAGAGCTTCAGAACCACTTCATAAACAGAACCACAAATAAACACACCAACAAATATGGAACAGAAGTACCAGAAAGAAAAAAGAAAGGGGAACAAAACATTTGAAGAAAAAAATAGCTGAAAACTCCCAATCTTGTTGAGAATATAACATACTCAGGAAGCTAATGAACTCTAGGACAAATGCAGAGAGATCCACTGCTAAACACATCACAGTGAAGTTCTGAGAGCAGAAATCAAAGGAATCTTGGAAGGAGCCAGGGAAAAATGAATCCTTATGCACAAGGCAATGCAAAACCCCAGCTGCTGGCCTGCACAGAGACATGGAGTCCGAATCTGTAGTCAAAGGAGCGATGACTGACCAAAGCATTTTATATTCACTGAGGCTGTCTTCACAAAACTTGGCAAAAGAAAAATATTCTTCAGAAAATAAAAAAAATGTACTGTTACCAAAAGTAGGTTACAAGATGTATGCATACATACTTAGAGAATGGTGCTAGGGTTGAAATTAAAAGCATTTTGGGGGGGGAGGGGTCCGGTCGTGGGACCTGAACTCTGGGCTTGGGCACTGTCCCTCAGCTCTTCAGCTCAAGGCTAGCACTCCACCACTTGAGCCACAGCGCCACTTCCCGCTTTTTTCTTTTTTGCTTATGTGGTGCTGAGGAATTGAACCCAGGGCCTCAGACGTGCAAGGCAAGCGCTCTATCACTGAGCCACCTTCCCTGCCAGAAAAGCATTTTTCTGTGTTAGCAAATGCTAGTGATGGTATTTTCATACAAGCAAACAGCGTCCATTGAGCAGATTTGCCCCTTGTATTTTCTCATCCACCCTTTCTCCCACCTTAACTCATTTGTAAATAATGGGATTCACTGTTTTGTTTTCCTACAAGTGTATAAAGCATTTTATCAGATTCACGCCCTCACCTCACTCCTACCCTTCCGCTAGTCCTGCAGAGAGTCTCTGTTTCGCACATCTGTCATTCATTTTTGAGGTCTAAATTCCACGTATGAGAAATGATGGAACACTTTATCATTCTGGTGTATTTCATGTCACATGATGGTCTCTAGTTTCCTTTTGACAGAGTTATACACCATTCTTCATCCATTCAGATGTGAATGGACACATACACATCATTCCATACTTGGCTGTTAAAAATAGTGCTACCATAAGTATTAGTGTATGAGTTTGTTGTTTTTAGGTTTTGTGTGGGAACTAGGGCTTGAACTTGGAGCTCTTGCTTGGCTTGCTTGCTCACAGCTGGTCCTCTGCCACCTCAACCATATGTTCAATCTGGCATTTTCTGGTTAATTAGAGATGGGTTCTCATGGATTTTACTGCCTGGGCTGGCTGGGAACTGTGATCCTCCTAATCTTAGTCTCTTGAGAAGCTAGAATCATAGGCATGAGCCACCAACATCTGGCAGGTATATATTTTTATGCTCATTTAAATCCCTTCAGATATATGTATAGGAATAGTATCACTAGACCCTATGGCTATTATACTTTTATTTTCTTGAGGTACCTCCATACTGACTTCCATCATAGCTGTACTAATTTACATTCCCACCAAGAGTATATAAGGGTTCCTTCCCTCCCCCCCACTGCATTCTTACCAGCATTCATATTGTTTGTGTTCTTGATGTTTACAATTCTGTTTGGGGAATATAGTGTAGGTTTTTTGTTTGTGGTTTTGGTTTTAGTTTTTGTCGGTCATGGGGCTTGAACTCTGGGCCTGGGCCCTGTCCCTCAGCTCTTCAGCTCAAGGCTAGTGCTCTACCACTTGAGCCACAGTGCCACTTGTGGTTTTCTGAGTGGTTTATCGGAGATAAGATTCTCACCTGCTGGGGGGGGGGGTTAGGGGGAGGCTGGGAAGGGATGTGAAGGGTAAACAAAAGGAGGAGGCTGCAATGCTTGGTAAGAAATGTACGCATTATCCTGCCCATGTAATTGTAACCCCTCTGTACAGTATGTTCACAAATAAAAAAAAAAAAAAAGATTCTCACCTGCTTGGGCTGGCTTTGAACTATGAACCTCAGATCTCAGCCTCCTGAGTAGTGAGGATTACAGGCATGAGCCACCTGCGCCTGGCTCCTAGCGTAGTTTTGATGTGCTTTTCCTTTATGACTAAGGATATACAACAATTCTTTATACGTTGATTTGCCATGTGTGCTTTTGAGAATTATCTGTTCATTTGGCCATTTATTAATTGGATCATTTGTTCTTCTGGTGTTAATTTTTGAAGTTCTTTATATATATCCTGGATATTTATCTTTTATCTGAAAAATAGCTTGCAGTGATTTTTTTTTACAATTCTGTAGATTATCTTGATTCTGCTCATTGTGGAAATACATTATTCAAGGCTGAAATTAAATGACCCCCTAAAGTAATTGGGATTCCAACAACAAAACAAAGAGTACCTGTAAAAGTAATCATGTAAGCCCAGCGCTGGTGGCTCACACCTGTAATCCCAGCTATGCAGGAGGCTGAGATATGAAGATTTAGGTTCAAAGCCAGCCCAAGCAGGAAAGTCCATGAGACTTATTTCTAATAAACCATCAGAAAACCAGAGGTAGAGCCTGGTACAAAGTGGTAGAGTACTAGCCTTGAGCGCAAAAAAGCTCAGTGGCACCCAGGCTCTGACTTCAAGCCCTATGACCAACAAAAAAAAGTGATCATGTTATTATAAAAAAAAAGTATTGCTGTAATATTTCTTCACTGGCTTTGATTGATTTTAAAATCAATACTATAGAATAATTGTTTGGGAAGAGGATGATGTGAGAAATGTTATGTATTCACACTGAAAAGAGTTGTTTGGAGTAAGGAAGAAATGCCGTGGGTAGCATGAAGCCGCAGGGACCAGTCAGTAGTAGATTTACAGAAAGGACATGCGTGCTGTTGACCTTTCTCTGCTCAGTATATGTAGCAGACATGAAATCACATAAAGTGGCCAAGAATGGTGGGTGGCTCACGCCTGTAAATCCCAGTTCCTCCAAAGGTAGGGATCCATTGGGAGATCACAGATGAGGGTCAGCCACAGATGAGTTCACAACACTGTATTTTATTTTGGCCATCAGTTTGGAAACTCCTGCCACTTAAGAGGCCTGTGATCCTAGATGCTCGGGAAAATCCGTGAGACTTTCCAGTTAACTACCAAAGAAACCAGAAGTGGAACTGGTGGTTTCAATGGTAAAATGCTAGCCTTGACAGAAAGAGCTATGAGACTGCATCCAGGCTTGCGTTTAAGCCCCTGGTTTGGCACGGGAGGGGAGGGACGGAGAGAGGAGGAGGGAGTCTGCATCCTAGTATTCACATTTAGTGTACTGTTAGTGTTCTATCTGTTTTATTTGCTTGCTCCCTTATTTTGTGTGTGTATTGGGGCTTGAACTTAGGGCCTGAGTGCTCTCTCTTAGTTTTTTACTCAAGGCTGGTGCTCTACCCCTTGAGTCATACCTCCCCACCTCCAACTTTTTGGTGGTTAAGTGGAGATAAGAGTCTCACTCTTTCCTGTCCTCAGTCTTCATATCTTATCCTCCCAAGAAGCTACAATTAAAGGCTTAAGCCACTGGTCCACAGCTCAATTAGCTTTTAATAAATGAATGAGTTACATAAATGAATATAAGAGACCTGAGTGAAATCTAGCTTTGACTCACTCTCTCATTCCCCACCTGTCTTTTTTCCCCCTCCCTTCTTTCTTCCCCCTTTGTGTGAAAGGGTTTATTTAAAATACCTATTCTCAAGTTCAGAAATTATGTCTTCTCATTCTAGTTGGTTGTGGAAACTCTCTCTTGTTTTTCATTGATGGTAGTTTTTAGCTTCAATAATTTTTTATTGTTTTCTTTGTGATTTCTAGCTCTTTGCTGCATATCTCATTCACATCCTAAATTGTTTTTCATAGTCCTTTGCACAGTCTGCATTTGCTTTCATCTTGAGAGTGCTCAGCGTATGATTGTCAAGCATCTTGAGAGCCATTGGTGGGGCTGTGTTTCCCTCAGGCCTAATCCTGCTTCCGTTCATGTCCCCTGTTCCCACAAGTGCCATCTGTACATTTAGTATGACACTGCCCTCTTCTCATTTTTACAGCTTTTATAGGTTTTTATAGCTTTTCCTTTAGAATAAGATGCAGATCAGCCTAGTAGATTGTTTGGCTTTGGTTATAGGTAAGGTCCATAGTGTAGTCACTGATTTCATTGACTTTGATTGACATTAGCAGTGCCTATGAGTGTCTTCCCATAGATTGCATCTGCCCCTGGAGTAAGTGGGACTTACCTACAAAGAATGCGGACTGTGAAAAGTATGTCCTTGTGTCCTCCAGGCACTGAGCTGAGCTCAGCAGCGCCTGGGCAGCCGACACATCTTACAGGTTTGGATTGTGAAGGTCCCTGGGGCAAACACGGGCAACCAGAATTCCTAAAGCAGAATATGTGATGGAGAGCTTCCTGGCTCTCTAAGGAAGAAGGGAAGAGGAACCTCCTGGTCCTGTGGCACACTCAGCCACAAATGTGGACCCACAGGGGTCGGACCTTCCCAGGGTCCTGGGGATGAATGGCAGTGGTGCTGGGGTTGGAGGCCGCAGCAATGGTGAGCTTGTGGAACAGCAAGGCTCTGGGGGTGGGGAGGGCATTGTGCATGGGTTGGGCTCATGGTGCTGGCAGCTACTTCTGAGTGATGAGACCCAAAGGGTACCTTCTCTTGGTACCCTGTAGGGACAAGCTCGGGTGACTTGAGCTGTGACTGTTGGCTCTCTAGGCTGATTTCCAATTCTCCATGCTTTTTACAGTTGACCCCTTGCTGATTTTTCTCTCAAGCACTCCTCAAAGTATAGCATGTTTTGCTATACTTTGTGTTATCCGTCACTAGATGGCATCCGTGAGCCCAATTCCTGCGTACACTTCTCCACACCTCTTGTCACAGTTTATGTTCTGCACTTTTGAAGAAGAGAAATCACTAGCCTTTAAACAAAACATGAGTTTCTCATTCTCCCTTTTCTAGGATGAGTGCACATGCCTAGTATTTTGTTTAGTATTAGAAACACCTTCGGCGAGAGGGGACGGGGGGGGGCAGGGAGATGGGAAGGGATGGGAAGGGGAAACAAAGGAGGAGGCAACAATGCTTGATAAGAAATGTACTCATTACCTTGCTCATGTAATTGTAACCCCTCTGTACAGTATTTTCACAATTTTAAAAAAAAACACCTTCAGACATGGTATAATAAAAAGTGAGGTCTTTATTCCAATCCTCTCTACCTCCTTCTCTCTACCCTTCCTTCAACTCAGCTTGGATCTAATTTTACAAAGCAATTATAAACATAAAGAAAAATGTAGAAAATGCATGAAATAACATGCATACCTTCTAGGTTAAATACATCGTGTCAAAAAAAAAAAACCCCACACAACTCATGCCTGCAATCCTAGCTACTCAGGAGGCTGAGAGCTGATGATCGCAGTTCAAAGCCAGTCCAGACAGGAAAGTCCATGAGACTCTATCTCCAATAAATCACCAGAAAACTGAAAGTGATGCTGTGGCTCAAGTGGTAGAGTGCTGGCCTTGAGCTGAAGAGCTGAGGGACTTCATTCAGGCCAAAAGTTCAAGCCCCATGACCAACAAAACATTCCTCAGTTGATAAAATGCAAGAAAACCTTTTCTAAACATCTGCCCTCTAAAAATTGATGGCAGAAAAAAGATCTTTTCAACTGTAGTACAATATCAGTTCTAGATCTTCTGATAGTAAGAGTACTCTCTATTATTAATTTTATTATTGTCATTTAATATCCTTTAAAATCCTACAACCCTTGATTTCACCCCCTGTCCTAGTAGGCTTCCTTGTAATAGCAGTGAGAGCAATTGTCATGGTGGAGTTTACTGTTCATTTCTTTGCATAGCTCAGGGCAGGTCTGGTGTGAGGTATCCTAAGAGGAAGGACAGGTTAAGCCATTTTCTCTCTTAAGGTCCCTGCTGGGTAAGAGGCAGAAGCGGAGAGATGAGGGATGGTGGATGCTGTGATTACTTCAGCCTTCTTGGCTATAAGCCTTGGATGGGGACAAGTCAGGGAGTGGGAGCCGGAGCTAGTTACAGGAAAGACCTGGGGGATTCTCTAGGCCCCAAAGAGAATGCGCCACCTACTCAGTCCCCACACAGGGCACCCTGTGGCAGGATCTGTTCTAATCCCTTGTTTATGTCTTTCTGTCACAGCACGTGCCCTTATAGTCGGCCTCCCTTTGGCTATGGAAATTTTCCAAGTTCAATGCCAGAATGCCTCGGTTACTATGAAGACAGGTACCAAAAACACGAGGCTATGTTTTCAGCTTTAAATAGAGACTATCCTTTTAGAGACTACCCAGACGAACGCGCCCACAGCGAAGATTCTAGGGGCTGTGAGAACATGGACGGGCCCCCATACTATAACAGTCACAGCCACTGCGGGGACGGCTACTTGAGCCCCATGCCCCCGCTGGACATGGGGGCCCTGGAGAACGTCTTCACAGCCCCCACCTCCACCCCCTCCAGCATCCAGCAAGTCAACGTGACTGACAGCGACGAGGAGGAAGAAGAAAAAGTGCTCCGGAATTTATAACTTGAAAACCAATAGCGCGGAAAATAAACATTTCTTAAACCATAGACTGGGTCAGTTGGTGTAACAGCCCAGAATGCCTTGCTCCGTGTCCAGCCGTTATCCGAGGAGTCAAAACCAAATGCAAGTCACAGCTCTCTAACGTTTTCATTAGTGAAAAGGGAGGCCTGCTGTTCCATCAGAGGAATTTGTCCAAAGCCTTTTTTTTCATGGCTGTATTTTGCACCAGCGTGCGTTATTCATTCCTTTATCGTGGAATATGCATGATAGGAAAGCCTGCCCGGCAGCCTGTGAGGAGGAAGAGAGTATGTCCCTGCTCTGAAAAGTGTGATTTCCATTTGATCTCAGGATACTTTTTATTTTTTCTGAAATACTTTGTTTTAGTGTTTATCTACTATTTGTGAATTCTGTCAGTTTTAATGTAACATTTGAAAGTATTTTGATAACTTTTGTAAGTGAACTGGGACTCAGTTACTCCATTTAATTTCCACTAATAACCAATTATATGTTGCAAATGTGTTTTAATGACACCTGGGAAACTCCTCCCACTCCAGTTAGTCATTTCTGTTACTGAACATTGTTACCATCATTCTTGAATACCGTTTCCATTGGTACACACTGTTGTATTTCTATTATAATTAAATAAACACAGACAAAATTCTTCTTGTTGGATGTGTTCCTTGTGGAGGACAGAAATAAGAACAATGAGTGTTGCTCATGTGAGAGTATTTTTCATATCACATGCAGAAGTTGACTTTGGCCTAACACTTCCAGAATTGCACTGCATTCTGTTAGCTTTTGTGAGCTCATGTTGCATCCACTTACAGGTGCACATGTTCTGATGTTATTCTGAAACGCTCTTCATGTGTGTATGTGACTGGAGCACTTCCCCAAAGGGAGGAGTTCTTCCAGATTTGGGTCAGCACCTGTCTTGAAAACCTTCATTTACAAACTTCATTTACAAACATAGAACAAAAGCCTTACTTTGTAATACAGTCTTTTGGCAAGCACACATTTACAGAGCCATTTTTAGAACAGTCTGAGGGCCACCAGATTTGGGAAAATATCTACAAAGCACTAAATGAGTTGATGTTGGGAAATTGCCACAGATCAGTATACTTGTCCCTCCATGATCTGTATACTTTACGTCAGTTGTGAAGCCTTGTTACTGAAAACTGCTTGGCAAGTGTGAGGGAAGTCCATTTCTGAGCTTCCATTTTCTTCCTCCACTAAATCTTCATCTGTTCCTTAAAGATGGTTAATAGAGCTCATCCATCTTATGCTTACCATATGCCATATTTTCACTGCCAGGGCAGTTTTGGATCCACTTTTATACCCAGCACAATGCTGTTGAGATGTAGCTAAAAAGCAAAACTTGAATTTCTTGACTGACAGGGAACAAACATGGCACTTCCCATCAGAACGAAAGCAACATCTGGTTGTCTACACATCTAATGCCTGTAGCACCAAAGACAAATCTTTGACCTGTTTTACTCCATCTCATTTGTGGCCTAGCTAGGTTTTCATCATGTACCTCAAATCTTCCAGGTGAACTGGTTGAGAGACTTATCTCTGGGTAAAGCAGCAAAAAGACAGAAGGCGTCACCCAGTGTCTCCTAACTTTTCACACTATCCTTGCACCTCTGATTTTTTCCCCCAACCTTTTCCCTTGACTAAAGCTGGGTAACTTGATTTTTTTTTTTTGTTTGTTTAAAAATTTGGTGGTGATCACCAGGGTCTCACTAGGCACCCTGGGCTAGCCTTAAACCCATGATCCTTCTGCCTCCTAAGTGCTGGAATTAGAAGTATGTCCCACTACCATGTACCTAACTATTTAATCTTCCTCTTCCTCTACTGCAATGCTGGGATTGAAAGCTGGAAGTTTAGATTGTGAATAGTTCTACAGTATAATTTGAATTGGATCTCTCTCTCTCTCTCTCTCTCTCTCTCTCTCTCTCTCTCTCTCTCTCTCTCTCTCTCTCTCTCTCTCTCTCTCTCTGTCTTGAACTCAAGGCCTTGATGCTGTCCCTGAGCTCTTTTGCCCAAAGCTAGCACTCTACTATTTTGAGCCATAGGACCACTTCCGGTTTTCTGGTGGCTAATTGGAGATGAGTCTTACAGACTTTCCTGCCTGGGGCTGGCATCAAACCTCAATCCTTAGATCTCAGCCTCCAGAGTAGCTAGGATTACAGGTGTGAACCACTCTGCTGGGCACCCGTTAATCTCTCTCTCTTTTTGGTAAGTACCCAGTTGCAGATAAGCATGCCTATATTTGCTCATTTGTAGCTCTTCAAACCATTGACTACAGGTGTACAAAGTCCTTCTCAGTTGACAATACTACATCCAGCTTTCAGAAAATGAAAATTCCCTAAGCCCCAGTGCACAAGTAGTTCTTAACAGGTCTTATTGCCTTGTTTGTTCTTCATATAAATTGGAATTTGTGATATTTATTATGAGAATTGTCTCCTTTTCAAAGTGTATTGAAATGTTTCCATTGCTTATCTTAATTTCTTTATTGAAAGAACCCCGTGCCTGAATAAAAATTTTGTTGTTGTTTTGTTTTTTGGTTTTTGTTTATTGTGTAGTTGTTTTTTATTTGTTTTTGTTGGTTCTGGGGCTGGAACTCAGGGCCTGGGCACTGTCTCTGAGCTGCTTTTGCTCAAGGCTAGCACTCTACCCCTTGAGCCACAGTTCCACTTCTGGCTCGCTGATAGTTTATTGGAGATAAGAGCCTCACAGATTTCCCTTTCTGAGCTGGCTTTTGAACTGTGATCCTCACATCTCAGCCTGCTGAGTAGCTAGGATTGCATGCCTGAGCCATCAACACGCAGCTCAAAGTTTATCTAGTGGACTCAACAGATTAAGAAACTGAAAAATTCAATTAATTATCCTTAAGAAGCTAGTGGCTGTTAACTGTCTTTGTAATGAAAGATGATATTGCACATAAGAATTCAAATAGGCAAACATACAGTGTGTTTCTCATTGTGTCAATGTAGGTTCTTGAGCCAAAATATGAATTGAGTTGGGTGGATGGCTCAGACTTGTCATCGAGGCTAAATGGGCGGATCAAGGTTCAAGTGCACATCAGGGCAGGAAGCAAGACCCTAAAGAATAACTAGCACAGAATGGGGCTGGAAGTGTGGCTCAACAGTAGAATACCTGCCCTAGCAAGAATGAGCCCCTGAATTCAAACCAGTTCTAACAACAAAAAAAGCTGGTTTTGAAAGTAGTAGTTTGGAGCTGCTTTTGAAGTAAATTTTGGTGGATTCAGGTGCTTTCAATATTTTCAAGCGTAATTTTATGTGGACAAAATAATCCTGAAAAGGATTTGTCCTGATGTAGGAACAGATTCTGTTTAAGCACGTTCTTAACTTTTTGAAATCATCTTACTTTCTAGAATTTAAGAGAAATCCCAGAGACATTGACATGAAGCTATCTGAAAACAAGCCTCTCATCTAGAGAGCCATTTTTACTGGCATGAGATGGAATTCCAGAGTTGTGTTGCTTTGCATTTCTTTTATAGCCAGAGATGTTGAACATTTCTTCATCTGTTTATTGGTCATTTTTATTTCTGAGAAGTTTCTTTGACTGTTTCTTAATTGGGTTATGGATTCTTTGAGCGTTTACTGTCTTTTTTTTTATTCCTTACATATTTTAGTTATTGGGCTCTTGTCAGAATATAGCTGTCCCTTTAGCTTAGTAACTGTACCCTTTACTATGAAGTAACTTTTTGGATTGATACAATTCTATTTGTCACTTCTACTGACTGAGTCCTTGGATTTCTACTTAGGAAGAGCCTTCCTATGCCAATAAATTGTTTCCTCTATGCCTTCCTGTAGTAGTTTCAAGTCTTATGTTGAGGCCTTTCATCCATGTTGATCCATTTTGAATTGATTTTAGTGCAAGGTAAGTGACATGGATCCAGTTTCAGTCTTCCACATTCGTTGAAGAGGTCACCGTGTTTTCTTTTATCTTTTTTAACCCCCAGTGTATATTTTTGGCTCTAGTCAAATAGCAGATAGCTGTGTGAGGATATGGATTTATTTCTGGGTCATGTCTGCTCCATTCATCTTCAGGTCTGTGTTTGTGTTGGTACCCCGCTGTTGTTATCGATGCTTCATTCTTGACTGTATCTTGCACCAAATGGAAAGAGGACAGAGTAGAATATGAAACATACAGAGATGCTAAATCTAATAGTAATAATAAGGGCTATTGATTCAAAACACTGAATCCTTGGCCTTTGCAACAGCCCGATCTCATTTAGCTTAGGCAGCCTGAGCCGAACAAGAGTCCTAGTACTCACCCAGGCCGTTCGGAACAAGTCTGAACAAGCCAGATATTGTCCATCAGGTCACCCGGGCATTTTGAAGGTTTATTTCTAGCCACTGGCCAGATGTAAATTGAGAACGCCAAGTCATCCCTCATATGTTAGCCACGCGTGAGGTGAAGGCCCTATCCTTTTAGAGCACAAAGGGACTTTTGAGGGGAAAAAGTCCCACCAGCTCCTGCTGAGGCATACGGCCCATATTTGGATCAAGTTTCTGAACAGTGTCTTGATTTGGAAGGCACAGCTGTTGCTCCAGACTCTTCAATGCAGCCTGCTGTTCTCTGTGGAAGCTATGGTGCATTGGTGAGGTTAACTTGAGACGCAGCAACCTTCCCCTGCCCCATATTCCCCCACCCAGGACTTCCCCTCCTCCAAATAGAATCCATGTTTGCTTGCCAGTGGGCAGTGCTGATGTTGCTTCAACAGAACACACATGATTTTAGGAATAACGTCAGCCCTCTATGGGCCTTGGATCTACTGAGTCAAGACAGAGAGTAGACTCCACTTCCTGCTGAGAAATCTACCCAAGAGTGTGCAGGTAGCACTTGTGCTGTCTGGGAGATTAATCATTAGAAGCCGAGATTTCTAAATCAACCCCGGAAGTGTGGCTTTGAGAGCATTCCATGAAACACGAGACAGGGAACAAGGGCAAAGCCAAGGTCAGATGGATGCCTTCGACAGCTGTGGCTTTCCCATTGTTTCAGGATGAGGTGGCCAAAGCCACAGCTGCAGATTGACTTCTTCTTCTTCTTCTTCCCGTGGGTGTCGATGAGTACAAACACAAGGGAGACACCAGGCCACGGCCATTTTCTCTTTCGCAAAGCCTCAAGTTATCTCTTGAGTTCTGTGATGGCAGGATGGAGACTTAGTGGCCTGCTGCCCTGAGCCAGACATAAATACAGGAAGTTAGGTTCCTTAACTCTGTTTTTCCAGTCACATGAATACTTTTGTTTAAAGATGTCCCAGACCTGTTGAACTATCAAGAATTGAAGAGTTCTCAAGTCCCCATACAAGAATAAGCTGGCTCTTCTGTGTCATTTCTTATTCCTAGACCCATAGAAGACATTACTAGCCAGTTCACAGATCTCCCACCTTGGATCAGACATTCCTTTGCATCCAAGAGGCGGTCCACACTGAGTGATAGGAAATTGCACTCAAGGTAAAAAGTCATTCATTATCCCTGATCCAACACCTGCATCTTCCACATGGAAAACTCATGTCTGAGATGGGAAGAAATTGGCTAATGTCGTCGTGAATCAATGTGGTTTTTGGAACTAAAGAAAGGACCCAGAAGCCGGGCGCCAGTGGCTCACCCCTGTAATCCTAGCTACTCAGGAAGCTGAGATCTGAGGATCTCGGTTCAAAGCCAGCCTGGGCAGGAAAGTCCATGAGACTCTTATCTCCAATAAACCACTAGAAAACTGGAAGTGGTGCTGTGGCTCAAGCGGTAGAGTGCTCACCTTGAGCTGAAGAGCGCAGGGATGGCGCCCAAGCCTAGAGTTCAAGCCCCATGACCAACCAAAAAAAAAAAAGGACCCAGAATTCCTGGAAATGTCAAGTTATAAACTAAGTTTACTGCTCCCTTACTCACTGGATTGTGTTTATCTTTCTATTTTCACGGTTGATCGTGCTGTTTGTTTTTCTTTCTTTTTCTATTTGCCTTTACTTTCTCTCTCCCTCTCTTTCTTTTTTTCTTTCTGGAAAAGTCTCATCGTATAGCCCAAGCTGACCTCAAATTCATAATCCTTTCACCTCAGTTTCCTGAGTAACTGAGATTGCAATTGTTCATTTTTTTTTTCTTATGTCAAAGCAACCCATGAAACAAGAAGCCCATTCCAAAGCTCGCTCTCTCCATACAGAAAACCGCTGCAATCCCTTTTCTGTGTATGTGGACATAGATGTCTCTCTTTCTCTGGTTTCTTATGGGAACAATTCGAGCTTCCTTCTTGCAATTTCTGGGTATAATAAATTCATAATTAAAAACAATAGGGCATACAGCCAAGTGAACCCAGACTTAGCCTATTGTTTTGCGAGTTGCTTCATGTAAATGCTCATCAGTTGTAATATTTACATGTACTCTTAACTTCTATGATGACACACATAAACAATTAGCCAAGTTTTGCTAGTCTAAGTAATAGCATCCAGGTGAACTTTGATCAGAAACGTAATTTATTTTTAAAGAAAATTTCTAGAGGAGATCTAGATCAAAGGACAAACATGTTTGAAAGACATTTGAGGGGCCAAGGTGTAGCTCAGTAGTAGATAGCATGCTTAATATTGCAAAGGTCACAAGTTCAATCACAGCATCAAAAACAACAACAAAGCCTTTGAGATATACCAACACAGCTCAAAGCATGGGATTAGCAGTGTATGAAAAATTTAACTTTATGATCATCTTGTTCTTCTGTTTGAATGCTTTGTGTAGCAAATCGTGTAAAATCTCTCCCACCGGGAGAGCAAATAGTGTAACATGTTGACTGAATAAATTTCATCATAATTCATAGTAGTGAATTAACATTTGCTAAAAAAAAAAAAAAAAGGCTGTGGAAGATACTGGACATTGGCTCACAGGTTTACAACAACCCATGTTGTGAAGGGAACTCAGAGAAACAGAACAACTTGCCAAAAGCCACACAGGATCGGAACTTAGGTTAAGTCTGACCTGAGCGTGCTCAGTCGCCTCTTTGGTTTGCTACTGCCCTATCACCCGTACAAACAAATATTCCTCACTTTACATAGGCTTACGTGCTATTTTCTTCTAGTGGATCAGACACAACTCAGAAAGCGGCAGCCGTACAAATGGACTAAAAAAAAAAAAAACCACGTCACCAGGGTCCTAGTCAGTTAGTTCTGCCATGAGCAGTCCCTCCTAAGAATGCCAGCAATGTGAAGCTGGATGTGACGCTGTGACCCCAGCTAGTATTTTTATGAAGGATTTCTTCTGACTGGGAACGCTCAAAAGGAAGCTTGAATTATCCCCTATGAAAACATCGCCGGCTAAGATTATCGGTGGCATTTCCTTTTTATAGTATGGGGCGCTAATAATAGCCCCAACTCCTTCACCCAACTTTCCAGCTTTTTAAAAGAACAGTAGGGTACAGGAAGGTTGGCACAAGGCTCACTGGTAGGAGTGTGGCAGCCAGAGTTGCTGGGGTTTTGCCTGAAGTGGGGTGGAGTAGGGGGATCAAGTTGTTTGTGGCCCCTGCACAGACTCTGTGCCCGGGAGACTGCGTTCTTAAAGGAGGGAGGCTTGGCACGGAAGGCCCCAAGGACTGCAGCCTTGAGGGGTTTTCGTGACATTCAGAAGGAAGTTAGATGATCTACCCTAGGTTTCTCTTCCCACTTTGTGGCCCTGCTCCAGCTAAGCCCAAGCCAGCCCTCCCTTCCCAAACGCTGAACGCATGCAAAGTCTCGGTGATTCCTACTGGGCTTCGCACATTTGTTAGAGCCATACCTCTAGCCCCTTTCGCTTTGGCTACTGGGCTCACCTGGTCTGCCGGGCTCCCTTGCTGAGCTTCTGTGAGGGGACTGAGCACACATTTCTCGTGGGCTAATGCCTCACCGTGGAATTGTTGCTCCGCAGGTGGGTGATAGTGAACTTTCCAACGATTTACGGAAGTGGGATATTATTGAGAGTAGTATCAAGTGGTAGCTCACTGTGGTTTAATCTTGTGTTTTCCTGCTAACTAATCGTGTTGAACATCTGGCCATTCCTATGGCCTCTATTTGGGAAGCGGCTCCAATCTCTTCACCCTTGTTTTTAGTGACTCACCTTCTTATGACATCTTCTCCCCTCTTTTCTCCTCACCTCCACTTTCATTTTGTTTTTGTGTTACTGGGAATGGAACCAGGGCCTCACGCTTGCTAGGCAAGCATCCTATCGTTGGAGCTTTTCATCCAGCTCTTTTGTTTCTAACACAGATTCTTGCTTACTTTGCCCAGGCTGACGTCAAACTCGTGATCTTCCTGCCTCCATCTTTCTATAACTTCAATTACAGGCTGTGCCACTAGGACTGATTATAAACTCAGAATTCTTTAAACATTCTTGGTACAATCCTCGATACAAATCCACACTACAAACATTTTGCCCAAACAATGGCTGGCCTTTATTAGTTTCTTAGTGGTTTCTATCTAAGTCCAGAAGTTATTTTTATTTTGGTGAAATCTACCTCATCAATGTTTCTCTTTTTTTCTTTTTTTTTTTTTGGTCGGTCCTGGGACTTGAACTCTGGACCTGGGCATTGTCCCTCAGCTCTTCAGCTCAAGGCTAGCACTCTGCCACTTGAGCCACAGTGCTACTTCCAGTTTTTTGAGTGGTTTATTGGAGATAAGAGTCTCACAGACTTTCCTTCCCAGGCTGGCTTTGAACCTCGATCCTCAGATCTCAGCCTCCTGAGTAGTTAAGATTATAGGCATGAGCCACTAGTGCCTGGCTCAATGTTTCTATTTTATGGCTTATGTTTCTGTATACTGTTCATGAAATCCTTGTCTACCTTGTGATTGTGAGTTGGTTTCTCCTGTGGTTTCTCTGAAGTATGGATGTTTGTATATTTGTATATATGTATATGTAAGTATATATGTGTATGTGTATACATGTTTGCATGTGCATGTATCTACATGTCTGCATGTGTATATGCAAATGTGCATATAGGTATGTACGTGTATGTGTATATATGCATGCAAGTGTACATGATGTGCATTGTGTATGTAATATGTGAGTGCACATAAGTGTGTCTGTGTGCATGTATGTGTGCACATGCACGGCATGTGTATGTGCATATAAGTATGCATATGTGTGCATGTATATGTGAACACGACTGTACGTGTGTGTATGTTGCACGTGCATACATGTATAAGTGCACACACATGTATAGCTAGGTGTATGCAGTGTATACATGAATGTGTATGTGTGCATGTATAAGTGTTACATGTGTATGTGTACATTTGCATGTGTGCGCATGTGTGTATATGTATTCGTACACTCGTGTGTACACGTGCATTGATCCCACGTCCCTCACACACACCAGTCAATGGCTCTACGATTTGGCTCCATCCCCTGTTCCCTCCTGAAGGTCCTCTGGACATTTGCTCCATCACTGTTTATTTCCAGCTAACTTTAGTGTGCGATGTGCCATAAGCAATGCAGATGGAGCTCCTCCCTTCTCATGAGCGGCAGCGCTCCGCACTGTGTATGGGCAGCTCGTTTCTTCTCCCACTAACTTCCCTTCACGCTCCTGTCCAGTGTCTGCCCGTGCTGTGTGCTCGCTTACCTCTGGTCCTGCTACTGACGAGCGTCACCACCTCGGATGAGGACTTCGCGTTTCAGAGGCCCCACGTCTCTATCTAGAAATGGAATAACAGCATCTGATCGGGGGTGCCTTGTATTTCCTTCAAAGAATAAATGTGTGTGAGAGCTCTGTCTTGCCGTGCAGTGTGGCGGTCCACTGCAGAGCTGGCTCCGTGTGTGCAGCACACTGCAGTTGAAGTTAGATTTGGACTTTGCTGGTTTTCCTCCTCCTCCTCCTCCTCCTCCTCCTCCTCCTCCTCCTCCTCCTCCTCCTCCTCCTCCTCCTCCTCCTCACTCTCCCTCTCCCTCCATCTCACCCTCCACCTCTTCCTCCTCCCCCTCCCAGTACCCAGAAAGTGCTAAGGCTATATCCTCTTAAGTGCTTACTGGAAATGTGACTATCTAGTGGGCTATGAAAGTATCTTATTTCCTCTAAACATTAGTCATGTTTCTGGTCCTCCTTCTCATGGCTGAGGACAGTGTGCAGCCCTCCCTGGCATCCTAACCCAGCTTGCTTCCATTCCGTCCTCTCCTGGTTTCTAGCACGTAGGTCTAACAGCACGTTCACCGTCCACCGCCAGGTCTGAATCCAAGTGCTTGTGGTTGTAAAAGGCAGAAGTAAAAGAGCTGTGTTGGTTGAAAAGCCACAGGAGGCCTCTCTCATCCAAAGGACAGAGGTCCGAGCAGGCTGGGAGGAGCACTCATGGAGCTGATCGGTGGTGGTTGTATTTGAAACCAGGTCTGGCTGTACCATAACAAGGTGAGGGGTGGGGGTGATAATGGCAGGAGAGGTCTTTTCCAGCAAACAGAACAATTTCCTTAATTGTAGGAATACAGTAACATGTAAGCTATTCTCAAAAACTGTTTGACACTATGGTTATTTCTGCTGGATTCTGATGATAGATCTGATCTTAGATTTCTTCATATTGTGTTAGTACCAAAACTCAAATAAGAACTGAGCTGGGGCATCGGTGGTTCATACCTATAATCCTAGCTACTCAGGAGGTTGAGATCTGGACGATCAGGGTTGGAAGCCAGCCTAGGCGGAAAAGTGTCTGATTAACTAAAAAGCTGGGCCCAGTGGTAGAGCGCCAGCCAGGACACGAGCAGGAAAGCTGAGAGCTGGAGGTCTGCAGGTCAAGCCCTGGTACCTGCACCTTCATCGTCACCACCACCATCATCATCTCAGTGAGTGCTCACAGAACGGTGAGATGTGATGGTCCATTCTTTCTCACATGTTTTTCTAGTTGTCTGAGTTCTTCTGAAATCCTGCCAAGGAATTGAAGGCTTGGGAGGCATGTTCTGTAGCTTGACCATACAGATGACTCCAAAGGTACAGGGGAGCGATTGGACTCCAACCCAAGCCTTTCTGTTCCTTAATGTTGAACTTCAGGAACTCTTTAGAGAAGGCTCCATGTTCTTGGTGTTGGCGATGTCCGCACAGACAGCTGTGGCTATTAGACTGTTGGTATCACACACTGAAGGGATGTGTGTTGTGTGCTCATGCGTGCCAGTCCCCGGGCTTAAACTCAGGGCCTGGGCACTCTCTGACCTTTTTTTGCTCAAGGCTATTGCTCTACCACTTGAGCCACAGCTCCACTTCTGACTTTTTGGGTAGTTAATGGAGCATAAGCATCTCATGGACTTTGCTGCAACAAGCTCTTCTTCCAGTGGGCTCTTCATGCTCAAGCCTGCCAATGTGGGAACTGGGAGGAGGTCACCTTGAAGTTAGCATTGCTGAGCTCCGGGCTAACTGCTTCTCTTGGAGCTGTTTCCCTGGCTTAGCTATTTGCTCGGAGAACAGTGTTCACAGAGAACACACAGGCGGGGCTGTGCAACTGATACTGATCAATAAGCTCTAGGAAGGAGATGCCGGAGACTCAGCCCGTGCCAAAACGCTCTTCCAGGATATCAACAGCGGTGCTTTCACTGTGCCTGGTATTAAAAACATGCCTCTACTCCGTGGATTGAAAAAAGACCGCCTGGTACATTTGCTGCACTGTATTTGAGATGGAATTCCTTGGAATTAAGAAAAAAAAAAGCCCTCTAAGCGGTAATATCTGAATCATGGGCCATATATGGCCCTGAAATTTCTTGTCTGACTGGGCAAAAGGATGTGGGGGTGATAGAAAAGGCTCCTGGCTTCAGGAAGGAGCATGAATCATTCAACACAGCGCTTGGCACCACCCATCGTCACATTAAATCCCAGCGCTCACCCTCCTCCTCCTCCTCCTCCACCGTAGCATCTCAGAAATAGCGGTTAGAGTGACTTACTAATGGAAGGTGCAGCTGGTCGCTGGTGACTCACACCTGTCATCCTAGCTACTCACGAGGCTGAGATCTGAGGATTGCAATTCAGAGCCAGCCCAGGCAGGAAAGGCTGTGAGACTCTTATCTCCAATGAACCACCAGAAAACCGGAAGTGGTGCTGTGACTCAAGTGCTGGAGCACTCTCTTTGAGCTGAAGAGCTGAGGGACAGCGCCCAGGCCCAGAGTTCAAGCCCCACAACCAAAAAAGAAAAACAAAAAATTAATGGAAGTTACTCACATCTATGTAACTTGGAGTTTACCAGAATTTTGCATCATTTATTCATCATTGATCATTCACTAACTTGAGCTTAAGAAGGATAGTAATCTTCTAGGCCCAGTGGTGGACAAGCATTATAGCAAACATGAAGGTGGTGGATGTATCGTTCATACGGTCAGGCCGTTGTCAGGACAGTCTTGGTAGTCCAGGACAGTAAGGAATGGCTCAACACAATTCAATAACATTTAGATGAGATACAATATCAAATTGAGTGTGTGTGTGTGTGTGTGTGTGTGTGTGTGTGTGTATGTCAGGATGGGACCCAGGACCTCAAGCATGGTAGGTTAATGCTCTACCATTGAGCTACATCCTCAGCCCTAAAATATGCTTCTTACTGAGGGTTATGACGAGAAGAGGTCTGGGGAGAAGGCAGTCAAAAATTCCACACATAGGGCTGGGAAGGTGGCTCAGTGGTAGAGCACTTGCCTTGCATGCATGAGGCCCTGGGTTTGATTCCTCAGCACCACATAAACGAAAAGAAAAAAAGAAAAAAAAATTCCACACATAACCCACAAAACTAAGAAAAGGGAGGAAAGGGATGGATGAGAATATTAAAAGGGGTGACACGGCTCAAGATACATTGTATTCATAAACTGCTTTGTTGAATGGCATCTTCTATACAAAGACTTCAAGACAAGTAAAACACATACACATTTGGGGCACCCTGGTTTGGTGGAGGCTGGTGTCAAATACCTTAAAATCCATCTCCCAAACAGCTCGTGGAGAGTCCTGAGTCTAGGGCAAAAGAATTGCTTGTGATGGTGCTGGCCAGGCATTATAGTTGGCTGGAGAAGTATAGGTAATCAGACAGAACCACGCTTGCCTCCTCTCCCTGTGGACTAACTGGTGTTATACAGTGACAAAGAGGCCACTCTGTGAGCCCCCCTCCCCCACCCACCCTACCCTCTCCCAGGCTCCTTCTCCATTGCTCAGACCGCTCCCTCCCTCTCTCAATTGCCCAGGAAATCCTAGCTACTTGGAAATACACGCTCACCTTCTAACATTCAACTTGAGTAACTCTTTGTCTGTGCCTCTGGGCTACTTTTCTAGGCAGAATTGCTTATTGCATTGTCTCCCATTACTCAAGTTCTCATCTTCCTTCCTCTTCCGGTCAGGACCCCTGCCTTCCATCACCCGGGCCCTTGTATCCTCAGACCCACACCTCCTGGCGCTGAGGACAGGCAGGAGTTATACAGAATATCACGTTCTGGATAATTGGGTCAAGGAAGACCAGTCAGGAGCCATTCTTGGCCTTTTTCACACTAGGATCATTTGTGCTGGGTTTATAGTCTGTCTCCTGCCATACTTGTAAGTCCCTTCAAGGCAGAGATTGTTCTTTGATTTAAAAAAAAATGGGTTTGGGAATGTGGCTTCTTGGTAGAGTGCTTGCCTAGCGTGCATGAGGCCCTGGGTTCGATTCCCTGGCACCACATAAGCAAAAAATAAAGAAATAAAAGAAAAAAAACATTAAAAAATGAGTTTACAAAAAGAGTTAAAAATATGTATGTGTGTGAATTTGTAAACATGGTATGTTCTGTTTTGTCAACAAGTGTTCGTGATCATTTCTCTGTGAGAAGAAAATTGAAAACCCAGCAAAGCATTGCTAAACACATCCTCCTCCCTCTGCTCAAAGAGACTTACTATGTCTTTCTACAATGCAGATATACACAATGCTCCCATTTTTCACATTTATAACATAATTGAACATGATTTTTATGACTTTTTCACTTAGTAAGAATGTGAATTTTCCCCCTTTATTAGATATTTTCCACATGATTTTTTATTTTCAGTCTATTATTCTGTCACATGGATAAAATGTCATGCCATATTCATCATAAATCCACTATCAACCTTGATAGCTTCTGCTGCAACTTATGGGCCTTGAACTCTGGGCCTGGGTGCTGTCCCTCAGCTCTTCAGCTCAAGCGAGCACTCTACTACTTGAGCCATAGCGCCACTTGCAATTTTCTGGTGCTTCATTGGAGATCAGATTCTCACAGACATTCCTGCCCTGGCTGGCTTTGAACTGCAATCTTCAGCTCTCAGCCTCCTGAGTAGCTAGGATTACAGGCCTGAGCCACGGGCTCCCTGCTTTCACCATTATTCTTAAACATGCAAAGATTAGTCGTTAAACTAAATGACACTGGGTCAACACAATTTCTGCCGGGGAAGCTCACGAGTAATCTAACGCTATGGAAATCTATGGCTACAATCACTCCGCTTCTATAAACAAGAGTTTGGGCCTGGCTTAACCACGTCTTCTGCTTGAGTCTCCCGGGCTACGAGCAAGGTGCCAGGCTGGGTTGCAGTCTCACCGTAGGCTCAGCTGGGCAAGGATGGATGGCTTCCAAACTCTGCTGGTTGCTGGCAGAATCCGGGTCCTTGCAGGCCACCAGGCTGAGGGCCTGAGGTTTCTGCTGGCTGTTGCCTGCAACCTGGCCTCACCTCCATTTCCACAGCTCATTTTCACGGACCCTCTCACAACATAGCCGCCCGCCTGCTCACAGCCAGCCAGGAGAAACAGAGTCACCTCCTACTTTCCGATGGCTCCACCTTCTTCTGGGACGCAACCATGCCCACGTAATCACTGCCAGCCTACCATCTTGCTGGTGAAGACCAAGCTAGACATCTTACCCAGCATGGGAATCACAAGGATGATTCTAGAATCTGCTTCAGTAGGGTTCCCAGATTTCCTCCATTCTAATGCCTTGGCCATTGTTTTCAGGGTACCACGGAGTCAGAAGGAATACCTCTCTATTCTGTTCACTGAGCAGCTCCATGCCAATCTTTTTTTATGGTTGTGGGGCTTGAACTCTGGGCCTGGCTGCTGTCCCTGAACTCTTCAGCTCAAGGCTTACGCTCTACCACTTGAGCCACAGTGCCACTTCTGGTTTTCTGAGTGGCTAATTGGAGATAAGCGTCTCATGGATTTTCCTGCCTGGGCTGGTTTTGAACCGTGATCCTCAGATCTCAGTCTCTGAGTAGCTAGGATGACAGGCTTGAGCCACCAGTGCCCACCTAATCTTATCCTGAGAACTCAGTCTTTGTTTGGGGGGAAAAATAGTACACACAAATAGAAAGAAGATGTATTTTTACTGTACTTGTAAACGGCTCCAATGTTTACCAATCCTTTGGGCTCCTGGAGCCCCACACCACTTCTCCATTCTCACAGTCGGATTGATCACCACCCTGGTCCTGATTTCACATGGCATTTACTTTCCTATCACAGCAAATGCCAACAGAACCCCAGCTAGGCAGAAACATGATGTCACGGGAGGAGGGAATGTGGTAGGATTTAATGTTGAAACTGTGAACTGCTTCAAGCTAAAAGTGGTATCCAGCACAGTACTGCATTCCCTTAAAAGGTAAAATGTCCCCTGGTGCCCTTTTGGGGTGGAAACTGTGCTACCCAAGGGTGATGTGCTATACAGTTTGGGACCCATGGCCACAGGGAACAAATGGTCCTCATCTGTACCTCATTCCAGAAACCAACATAAATTTCAGCTAAAGTGCAAAGGTAAGTGTGAAATGGAAGTGTTTCTCTTTTCATTTTTGAGAAGAGGACATGTTGTTTGATCCTGGGGTAGGAAAAAAAATTCCTTAAATGGGACCCAACATGTGCTAACCACAAAAAAAAAAAATAAATAAAAATACAGCTGGGCACCCGTGGTTCATACCTGTAATCCTAGCTACTTAGAAGAGGTTGAGATCTGAGGATTGCAGTTTGAAGCCAACCCAGGAAGGAAAGTTTGTGAGACTCTTATTGCCAATAAACCACTCAGAGAGACAGGGAGAGAGAGGAGAGAGAGGGGGAGAGAGAGAGAGAGAACAAAAGCATACCTCATAAAGTGAAATAAGACATTTGCACACATAGCTGACCAAAGGCTTGTAGCCAGGATGTAGAAAGAACTATTAACCAAGAAGAAAAAGGCTACCCAGTACAAAAAGGAGAAATACCTTTGAACAATCATCAGAAAAGAATGGCCCTTACTCATATAGAGTATTCTCAACCTTATTCATCATCAGAAATGCTAAAATTGAAACCAGCTTGCTCTCGACATTGACCACATCTCTAAATTTTTTTTTAATGGAAAATACCAAGTGTTAATAAGCATACGAAGAAGCCAGAACTTTGACAAAGCTGATGGAGCATATAAATGGATATGGTCATTTTGGTGAGTTGTTTACCAGTATCTTCTAAAACTGACCATAGCCAGGTGCCAGTGGCTCACACCTGTAATCCTAGCTACTCAGGTGGCTGAGATCTGAGGATCGCGGTTCAAAGCCAGCCCAGGCAGGGAAGTCTGTGAGACTCTTATCTCCAATAAACCACTCAGAAAACCCGAAGTGGTACTGTGGCTCAAGTGGTAGAGCCCTAGCCTTGAGCTGAAAAGCTGAGGGATAGCAGCCAGGCTCAGGGTTCAAGTCCCACCACCGGCAAAAAATTAAAGCTGATCATATACTACAACCCAGTAATGTCCTCCCCATCCACCCCAGCAAAGATCTATGTTACCAGAAGTGTGCTCATGACAGTTCCATGTACAATGTCCTTTATCCAGAAGCAACTCAAATGTCTCTAAGTGGAACACATACATACATTTTGGTACATTCAAATAATGACATACTGTACAGAATACACAATCTAGAATAAGAAACAATACAGCAGAATCCCCCAAACATATAATTAAGGACTCCCCTCACAAATGCCCATGTAAATGCTGCCCGACCCCGTCTATGCCAAGTGAAAACGAGGCAAAATGAACCACCTCCCTTAGAAGGTGAATGGTTGTCTTGATTGGAGGTGTTTTTTTGTGTGTTTTGTTTTGTTGGTCATGGGGCTTGAATTCTGGGCGTTGGCCCTTGGCTCTTCAGCTCAAGGCTAGCACTCTACCATTTGAGCCACAGCACCACTTCTGGTTTTCTGAGCAGTTTATCGGAGATAAGAGTCTCATGGCCTTTCCTGCCCGGGCTGGCTTTGAACAGCGATCCTGAGATCTCAGCCTCCTGAGTAGCTAGGATGACAGGTGTGAGCCACCGGCGCCCGGCTTTGAATGCCATTTTTAATGGGCAGTATTTATTGGTGGGATTTTCCTTCATACCTTCCCCCGCCCCCTTCATTTTATTTGAGATGTAAGAATGGGATTTATCTATACACCATTCACTCTTTCCGAATGCTTATCTCGGAGTAGGGCTGCTTGTATGGTTTGCTTGCTGTGTGTCTTGATCTTTTGACAGAGCTGAGGAGCGAGCTGGATGTGCAGAGCGAGCCAAGCCTGCCCCAGCTCCGGGCAGTCTTCAGGCCTCATGCCTTGCCGATTCATCACTTTACACTTCTAATTTGGCTTTCGTTACTGGGTGTGACCGTGACCTTGAGTAAGGCAATTTCCTCTTTCTGGATGGTGGTAACCCTCACTACGAAGCAAAATAATGATCTTGTCTCGGAACAAGACAGTTTCTCTACTGCTCCTTAGATCTCAGATCCTGGGATTTACGTTTTCCCCCTCCTCAGCAGTCTGGTCAGGAGAAAGTCACCTTCAAATGCTGGAAAAAACCAGCAACATGATTCCTGGATCATAATACAAAATAGAAATGCAGGACGCTTTGTCCCACAATGATGAAGAGATTTGGGGATGGAATCCACAGAGCTGTTGCAAATCATTCTCTCCATTTGATTCTGGTGTGAGCTTGAAAAACAAAAAAAATCACTGCTGTAACCCTCATGCCTTTTCTGCTCAGAACATTGTTCTACCTCAGGACATAGGAGTCTTTGAGCTGTGTTTACTATTTATTAGTGTTCAAGTTTGGATGTAAAATGCTCTGAAAAAGCTCTTGTGTTTTTCTCCTTAGCTCCACCTCTTTCCTCTTCTCTCTCTGCCTCTCTCGCTGGTCTCTTGGGGATTTTTTGCCTTTTTTTTCCCCCCCAAACATTGACCACTTCTTTGCTGTATGCCTTTGTGTGTTGTAAATTTTCCTCCTTTGAGACCCCACGAAAACCCCCTTCCTTCAGGAAGCTTTCTTTAATCTATAATTCATAGATTTTTCTTTCATTTATCCCCAATCTCTCCTTTCCCAGGGCCCAATCAAGTCTCCACTTCCATTCCAGGTAAAACTTGCTCCCCATTGGCCAAAGGTAAAATCAGATTTTACGGCCTGTCTCCCAGTAATGCCTTTCAAGTTTTTTTTTTTTTGGTCAGGTCGTGGGGCCTGAACTCTGGGCTTGGGCACTGTCCCTCAGCTCTTCAGCTCAAGGCTAGCGCTCTACCACTTGAGCCACACCGCCACTTCCGGCTTTTTTTCTTTTTGCTTATGTGGTGCTGGGGAATCGAACCCAGGGCCTCATGCATGCAAGGCAAGCGCTCTACCACTGAGCCACCTTCCCAGCCCGCTTTTCAAGTTTTAATTTGTACACAAATCACCCTGAATTGTGAGGTCTGGAGTCTGGGCCTGAGAAGCTGCATTTGAAACAGCTTCCTGGTCTGTGGAACATTTGGTAATAGTAGTAGGGTTTTGTGGCACTGAAGTTTGAATTTGGAGCCAAGTTAAGTAGGTGCTCTATGGCTTAAGTCATGCCCCCAGCCCTGCCCATCACATTTGGGCCTTCTAGAAAGCAAAGTTCCTTACATAAGCACCGTTAGTTTCCAGAATACATGACAGTGCTTTTCATACTGAGGAATAAAGGAAATAACAGGCTCAGTAGCTCCTCTTGTTTATTTACTCGCTTAGAATTCCTGTTTCTTCTTGGGCTCACCGACACCCAGCCCACATAGCTTTGAAAATGCAATAAGATAATGCAATGAAATGTCTCTGTAAAAGGCTTTTTTTTTTTTTTTAAATCAGGACAGGAAAAAGTGGCCAGTCCCCGTGGAAGGAAGCAGCTGCAGGAAGCTGGCTCCTACCATACTCTTACATCATGATCACTGATAAAAATATTTGACTTCCGGCTTCCAGTCCGGCAGCTAAGCATTTTAGGATTTGTCAGCCCATCCCACAGATAAGGAAAAAGCAGAGCAAGCTGAAAAGGCGGCATCTCTTCGTAGGTCCATCGGAGAATGAGGTGCCACCAAGTGGGAGAGAGATGAACAAGTGGAGGACAGACAGACACCCATAGCCGTAGCTGACAAGCGTAGCACCCAGGGAGGAGGGCTGGAGGTTAGAGCTGTGATTGGTGAGCTGGGGGCAGGGTGTCACCGCTCTGAGAGCTGGACTGTCCACCTTGGCCCAGTTCACACACTGCTCACAGGCGTGTGAGTTGTGCCTCCAGGAATTATTATTTCCTCCAGGGAACATCAGAGAAAAATCCCCCTGTACCTTGAACGGAGGAGGGAGAAAGGAACTATTAGAAACAGGCCCGAAGATTTGGCAAGCCGTGCTCTTAGAAGACACTATTTCCCTAGGGCCAAACACCCTAAGACATTATCCCAGCCGAATCTACCCAAAGACAGGGACATAAGATCACAGTGCCCGCCAGCCTTCCGCAGGAGAAACGAGGAATCCATGACTCCAGCCCTCCAGCCTTCCGGCCCAGCCACCCGAGGGAAGGGGGTTGAGAAACACAGGTTTTCCAAGACAGACCTACCCACAGGACTCTAGAATGCTCTTCTCCCAAATTTTAAGACCACATTACCAAAGGTCTATTCACCACAGCTCCTGTTTTACCTAGTGTATTATCCTGGTCACCTTTTGATCAAAATTACCAGGCATATGAGACAAAACACACAGTCTCAAGAGATAAAACAAGCACCAGAACCAGAGTCAAATACGATAGAGATTTAGAGGTGTTTTTTTTTAAAAATATATACTAGCAATTACAAAATTCAATTATTACTATGCTGAAGGGTTGAATGAAAATGTATGAAACATTTGAAAACAGATGAGTAATGTAAACAGAGATGGAAGTCTAAAGGAAACATCAAAAAGAAATGCTACAGGTTAAAAAAAATTCTCTATTGAGATGATTTTTTGTGTTCTTTTATGAGTTTACTATTTACTCACTTCCTATTGCTAAAGTAATGATTATTAGAAGTGTATGTGTGTTTATATTTGTGTGTGTGTGTGTGAGAGAGAGAGAGAGAGAGAATTCAAACCAAAAGGATTTCATCCATAATCTCATGAGACAGAGGAAACCATTGCTGACATTTCAGACATTTTTGCTTCCAGTCTTTTTTTTTAATGTCTTTTATTTACATAGCTGAGATCATACTTAACTGTAATTTTGGATCCTGTAATTTTTTTTTTCACTTAACATCAGAGCGTAAACTTGCATCATTTTAAGTGGTTTCACATTAATCCATCATATGGCTATTAAATAATTTATGAGCTGTTCCTTCACAGCTGGGTATTTAGGTTGTTTCCAATAGTTTCACTCTTATAAATAACCTGCTAGGAACATTCTAGTCCATAAATCGGCGTGTGCATCGCAGATTATGTTTTTCTTTTTTTAGGATCGTTTCCCAGAATTGTAATGAGTAGGCTCGCTGGGATGAATATTTTAAAGATCATATAGAGATGTAGGATTCTTTATAAATAGCACATACATTCTTCACAAATTAATGGAAAAGTTGGAGGTCAGGAGTTGTGGACATACTTGTTCCTGTGTGGAAGGGTGGGGTATGATGAGAGACAGATCTGGGAACCTCCAGATTCCTTGGTGAAACCTCAGCCCCTGGACTTCTGTCTTGTGAGCACATTCACAGTATATGCTGGTGAAGCACACATCAACCACGGCCCAGGAAAATGGAAGTAAAATATGAAATCTGTCTGTCTTTTTTTCAAGATGTCCTCACAAACTCAGGTATGTGTGACACTCGGGCCGGTTCCTCTTGCCTCTGTGACTGCTGTCATCAACAGCTTCTTGAAGCTTCTGAGTGGGATGGAGTCCAGCTGACCATTCCTGTTCCCAGGTTGCTCATCAGAAACTTGGGGCTAGAAAGGGGAAGTGATTTACCCCAGGTCACAGGGTTTTCTGGAGAGATCACTGGGACTTTTGGCTCTAGGACTACTGAGTCTTTTGGCTGTAAGACTACAGCTTCTATTATGTACTGCATTTGTCCCCTATCCCAAATCCCTGTGTGGAAATCCTACTCCCCCTCACCCCATGTAATAAGTAGAGTAATACAAGAGGTAATACAAGCATGATAGGACCTCTGTTCTTCCCAAAGCTCCTCCCTCAACAAGGTGGAGGGGGGAAGCTGTGTGCAGACACACAGAGAAGGTGGCCTTCTATAGACCAACGTCTCCCCAGAGATCACCCCAGTGGCCCCTTGCTCTTGGGTGCCTAGCCTTCCACACTGGGAGAAAATACATTTTAGTGGTGTAAGTCACCCAGTGGTATTCCTGGTATTTTGGTCCTGAGTAGTATCTGATACTCCCATCACCACGTGGAGGTGGCTTCAAAGGAAGAGACTGCATGAGCAGATGCTAAGACTGTTGTATGCTAACTCAATTAACAGGGTCCAAAGATGCCACCATTCAAACAGGTCGAATTTGGAGTGTTTATGAACGGGTTGGCAACTGCATGGTAGACTCCTGTCTCAAAGACCAGCAGCCCAGAACAGAGCTAGCACATAGCTTTTAAAGACCACTTTACTCCAATTAAAAGTAACAAGGATGGTCACTGGGAGCAGTTTTTAAGCATGTTCTTACCTGGAACTTATTAAGGACAAACCTGTAAGAATCCTCTGTTCTTCTGTGGGTCCACTAGAAACCACATGCATCTAACTGCAAAACAGCACAGAGACTAAATCACATCATTTCTTTGTGCAAACACTCCTTGCGGTCTATTGTGGGGATTAACATTACAGCTACGTGGAAAAGAATATAAGCAAATCCGTCAAGAAGGCCAAGGTTCAGGGCGATGTAAAAGTCTGAGCTTCAGTGGATCGGAAATGGCTAGTGCCTTCCATCCTGAATCCACAGGTTTTAGTCGGTGTTGGAGCCAGACAGGGATCTGGTCTACCTTCACTGCGGTGGGAGCGGTCAGGATGATGATGTAGGGTCTCTTCCAGGCAGGAGTAAGGCCATCTGTGACAAATTTCTTGACCCAAACAAAATCTCCAGGTTGGAAAGGATGGACTGGAGCTGAGCTGGGCAGAGGTAGAATCTTTTGGACCTGTTTATGTGCTTCCTGCTGAGCCTCCTGGAAATTCTGCAAGAACTCGAGTAAGTGTTGTTAAGTTCAGCCAATATTTAGAGAGAAGCCTAGGGAGTAAAGGGGGGGGTATCTCCCAAACATTACTCCAAATGGGGTAAACCCTGCCCTACAGGGGGTACATTGAGTTTTCAATAAAAAGCAGTGGTAAAAGATGGGTCCAGTTGTCACCCATGTCTAAAATGAATTTAGTCAAGGTTTCCTTAAGAGTCCGAACCATTCGACTTGCCCTGAACTCTGAGGTCGACAGGCACAGTGCCATTTCCAATGAACATTTGAGGCTTTTGCCACTGGTTGGGAAATTTTTGCTATAAAAGCTGGACCATGATCAGAACCTAAGGTTAAGGGCAAGCCGAACCCGGAGATCATTTCATGCACTAGGTTTTTCTTCTTTTGTCACAGCCATAGCTGTTTCTTGCCTATGAACACTAGCAGATTTTTATATCCTCAGGTGGGGGGTTTACCTTCAGTGAAGTCTAGTTCCCAGGGGAACTACTTTGTGGGGGTGGGGCTCTGGCTTTTACTCCTGAAGGCGTCTTCTCACCCTCTCTTGCATTCACCTGAGCACAGGTAGGGCACCTACAGATCATTACTTCAACTACCTGCTCTAATTTAGGAACAAAGTCATGCCCCTTAAGAAGGCTAGCACTCTTGATTATTCCTGAGTGGATTGCTTTTGCACCAGATCACCCAAGGTTCTGCCCAAAGCCTTGGGCAGGAAAATCCTACCTTCTGGAAGGATCCACCACCCTTCAGGGTTTTGTCTTCCATTCAATGTCTTGCCTAGATGTTCTCCTTCTCCTGAGTACACTGGCGTGGGTGGTGGATCAGGCTCAGGACCAGTTCCTAAAATACTTCATGGCTCTACTGGTTCTGAGGCCACTTCTTGCGCAGCTGCATTGGCAGCACGATCTTCTTAGGCTTCCCCTGAATCTCCTTTGTCATGCCCTGGGCAGTGTGCTATGCCAGAGGGACAACTTTTGGCAACTAGATTGCCTCCAGCAGGGCCAGGATGTCTTCCTTGTTTTTGATGGTTTTTCCTGCAGAGAGTCAGCCCCTTTCCTTACAGATAGCTCATGAACGTGGGCCGTGGCACGGGCATCTCTACCATCACTGTAGATGGTCACAGTTTTTGCCTTCACCCACCGAAGAACCTGTGTCAGAGCAATGACCTCTGCCATGGAGCAGAAGTCCCATGGGGTGAGGCTTGAGCCCAGGTGGCTTGATCTAAAGTCACCACCACCGCTCCTGCAAATCTCACTCCCTCCTGCACAAAGCTACTGCCGTCGGTGAAAAGTACCGCCACCGGTTCATTTCGGGGAACATCAGTGAATAATCAGAGCACGCTGTCTGAGTCAAGGCCATCACATCTAGACAGTCAGGTAAGGGCATGGTGGGGAGCATCATCTGGCAGGAGACTAGCTGGAGTTATTGCCCTGGATTTTGCTAAACCATACACAGAGGTAGTCTAGTGGCAGGGCCTGATACTGTGTAACCCTAGCACTGGACAGCCAGCGCTGTGGCGTGCTGTGGAGTAGAGTTTCAACTGTGTGAGGTGCAGTGATTGACAGTTGCTGCCCCATGCTCAATTGACCAACTCCCTTTACCTCCTTATCAGTGGCAGCTACGGCTCGAAGACAAGTGGTCCATCCTGAGCCCACAGGGTCTAGCCTCGACATGTAGGCCACTGTTCTGAGCCAGCGTCCTAAGGTCTGGGTCAGGACCCCTTTCACCTCATGGGTGAACAAATGGAAAGGTGTGGTACTATCAGGCAGAGCCAAGATGGCGGCTGAAATGAGTGCTTATTTAAGTTGCTCCAAAGCTTGCCGCTCAATGTCTGTCCACGCTAAGGCTTGATTTCCCCCTGTGCTTGAATATAGGGGCCTGGCAATTTGTGCAAAGCTTGGAATCCGCAAGCGACCATAGCCCACAGCCCCCAAGAACTCCCGTACCTGCCTCTTGGTTTTAGGCGCCGGAGTTTTCATGATAGCTTCAATACGGCTTTTCATTAAGGCCTGCTGACCTCGTTGGAGGACGTATCCCAAGTAAGTTGCTGTTGTTCCACAGACCTGAGCTTTCCTGGCCGAGACTCTGGGGAGTGTCCAGGAGGTCCTCAGTGGCGGCTGGGCATCGGGCTTCCATCTCTGTGGCCAGGAGCAGATCATCCACATACGGGAGCAGGGTACATTCTAGGTGGCTCACCCCAACTCTGTCAAGTCCTGATTGAAGGCTTCATCGGACAGGGTAGGAGAATTGTTGAAGCCTTGGGGTAACTTGGTCCAGGACAATTGCCCTGAAATTCCTGCTCCAGGGTCTGTCCATTCCAAAGCAAATATGGACTGGAAAAAGCATCCTTTAAGGCCAGGACCGTATAGACTGAAGAGCTGGAGAGAAGAGGCTCAGTAAAATATGGGGGTTGGGGACCGTCGGGTTTATTGTCTCAACCTCCTATTTACTTCCCTCAAATCCTGTACAGGACGATCATCTTTTGTCCCCGGCTTCTGAACAGGAAAGGGGGGGGGGGAGGTATTCCAAGGCAAGTGGTGTGCAACCTGAATGCCTGTTTTGAGAAAAGCTGAAATGTGGGGGGCAATTCCTTTCTTTGCCTCTAGGTCTCACCCAGATGGGGGTGGCATCCGATGCCAACTGTACCACCACTGGTGCCCGGTGTTTGGCCAGATCTGGAAGGCTGGTCTCAGCCCATTCATGCGGACATCATCGTTGTAATTCTGGGAGATAAGTTGCCGGCTGTTCTCCTTACAAATCCTCCTTGTGCAGTGAATATTCTTCTAAGGGACCAGTCCAAAGAGCTCGAACTGGTGGAGGAGCTTCTTTATCTGCATGGGTGGTGAAGAAAGCTCAGTCCTCCTCCAAGGAAATAGTAGCCTGCAACTTCCTACGGAGATCCTGTCCCAACAGGGGATGGGACATTCTGGAATGACTAAAAAGGAGTGGGATAGGGTGGTTTTTGTTTTTGTTTTTCCCCAAATCCACAGTTCTTGCTGAAGTCCATTTTCTGGTTGCCCCTTGGATGTGTCCTTTTGGAAGTTGTAGGTCTCCTACGGGACGTCAGTACTGAGTTGGCAGCTCCAGAGTCTACCAAAACTTCCCCTGGGTGGCCCCCAACTTTAAGAGATGCTGACTGTAGAGCACATCTTCTCAACCACAGTGGAGGGTTCTCCGCCAAGGCTCTCCACTGGTCTACATATGGCTATTGGTCCAGGTGCCCAGGATTCCCGGTTACCACATTCCAAACTGCCAGGGTTAACTCGGGGTTAAAGGAACCTTGGCTTGGCCAGCCAACCCCAAAGGTAGGCCAATCTACTGTACAAAGACTTTTTAGCTTAGATTTAGAAATGCTGACCCCATCTGAAAATCCCAATTTACAATTGCTCAATATACACTGGAGGCAGGGTATGAGTGGAATTTTGGTTCCCCGTCCCAGTGAAACTGGGAATAATAACAACAGCAACAGCTAATTAAAGAAGCAGGGCTACAACCCAGATTATGATGGCCTGAGGCCATGAAGTACCAAGGCATATCAGACAACAGGTGTCTCGCAGGTAAGAAATTATGCCCTAGAAAATAAGGAAACATTATTTCAAGCTTGTAAATCTTAGGGAAAGACGAGAGAACAACATGGATGAAATCAACACAAAGACAAAACATTGGCTGGGTGGAGGGCTTCTTCCGTTAAGAATGGGCCACCCAGCCCAACTATAACCAGAACTCTCGACTGTATGGGTGCCGCAGAAGCTGCAAAACTCTCCACAGTACAGAGTCTGCTGAGTGAGCCTCTCCTCCTCAGCGCCACCAGAACCTCTCTACCTTGTCAGCGGGAGAGGAAGAAGAGCGGGTCACAAGCATGTCTGCTCCCCGTGCTACTTTAAATTCCAGATGAGTAGACCCCAGGTTTCACAGAAACCTAGAACAGAGAAACAGAAATTTAACTTACTTCTGGAAGATTTATAGTGACTCCAAAAACGTTGTTGGCTTGTCAGGCGCCCACGAAACTGGCTGTTGGAGTGGCCGAAAGACCACAGGGCCCTGGAAAGTCTCAGGAGGCACACCTCCCCTGTGGGGATTTCTGCGCCCCCTCATCTCCAGCAGCCAGCTCATAGACGCTGTCAGCCTGTGACTCAAAGGAACCCAAGTGACCTCCTTGGCACTGGTATCTCGTTGGGGCCCCCAAATGTTATATGGTAACTCAATTAACGGGGTCCAGAGAGATGATGCCACAATTCAAAAACATCCAATTTGGAGTATTTATTAAAAGGCTAGCGACTGCATGGTGGAGTCCTGTCTCAAAGACCAGCAGCCCAGAACCGAGCTAGCACATAGCTTTTAAAGACAAGAACACGTGCTTGGGGTGGAGACCAAGCCTTAACAATCTCAACAAAAGTATCATACATAAAACAAAGAAAGCTAAATGAGCATACTTACTGCTCATAAAGCAAAGTGAATATATTTATTCTTAACAAACTGGTTATACAAAGTGAACATACTGGGGCTGGGAAGGTGGCTCAGTGGCAGAGTGCTTGCCTTGCATGCCTGAGGCCGTGGGTTAGATTCCTCAGCACCACATAAGCAAAAAGAAAAAGCTGGAAGTGGCGCTGTGGCTCAAGTGGTAGAGCGCTAGCCTTGAGCTGAAGAGCTGAGGGACAGCGCCCAGGCCCAGAGTTCAGGCCCCACGACCGGACCGGAAAAAAAAAACAAAACAACAAAGTGAACATACTTATTCTTAATAAAGTGATTATACATAGGCCAAGTGACTGGGTAGGGATACTTAATTCTAACAAAAGTGTTATACATAGGCATAGCAACCACGTGGGGATACTTAACTCTAACAAAGTGGTTATCTATAGGCAAAGTAAACTCTCCAGTGGGACAATAAGGGACAATCAGGCCCCCAATCATCTAGGGGAAGTGGGAGTTTCCTGGGACCCTACGACTAATAACATTTTTGCAATCCAAAGAGTGTCCTCTTTAACCTCTAGTGTTTTCAGAAAGTCTCCATCCACAATTAATATCAAGATGCCAAGATGGCATCCAGTTACTTAGATGGAGTATCCATATTTCAAGACTACTGTGGCCAGGGCTCAGTGAGAAAAGCAGAAGATTATAGAGAGAAAACCGCTTGTCTTAGAGGCTACCTGTGTCATCATGAACAGGGCACTGGTAGAAATGTTAATATTGTAGGTTACTCATGGTCACTTGATTCCATTGTATTGAGGCCTAATGAGAGGGAGAGGTGTAGGAGGAGGAGGGAGAAGAGGAGGAGGAAGGAGAGGAGGGAGAGGAAGTAAAAGAGGAAGAGAAAGAATCTGAGGATAAGATATGCCACTCAAAGTCAAGTAGCCAGTGATCCACTTCTACCAGGCAGACCTCAGCTATGCATTGGTCAATGAATTAATCCATTGATGGAATTAGAGCCCATGGGGTCCAGTCCCTTCTCAATAGCACCACCCGCGGGGAACCAAGCCCTCAATACATGAGCTTTGGGGCATGGGGGGGGGAGGGGATTTCACATTCAAACCATTACAGGAAGGTATTTGGCAAGAGAGATTCCCAAACAACACCCTGAAAGGAATTGGGCCTTATTTCCCCTGGCTGCTTAGATAAAGGGTTAGAGGGCTAAGAGCAACTGAAGGGGCTGCTCAGCAAAAAGCAATCCGGCCTTGAGAATCCGGCCCATCCTGCTTATTCTTGACCAAAACACACTCCTGGAGAGAGGATGTGCAAATTGTACGTGGACAATCGATGAGGCGATTTCTAGGTGTAGGGATGGGACTCTGAGGAAAGGCCCAGCGGGTTGGGACTGAAGAACAGAGGAGGAGATAAAGGAAGAAGTAGATGATGCTGCCCCTGGGGGGGCTCCTCAAAAGGTGGGTCCCAAACCAACCAAGATCAAACCTGAAGGCGTTTATTTGTCCAGAGATAACAATGTCCCCGAGATGAGGGAGATCCTCCCATCTAGAGGTGAAGTCCTCAGGCCCTGAGAGCCAGGATTATTGGGGGGGGGGACTTAACTTCATCCCAACCCATCTCCAATTCTAGTCCTCCCCACCGTGCCCCCCATCCCTCCCCCCCCCATTCAGGCCCGGCCCAGCTACCCCCCTTTCTCCTGGGGGAGGGGGGAACCCCGGGGCTCCCCACCCCCTCTCCAGGATTTGTTTCCCTCTCTCTCCTCCCCCCTCCCCTCCCCCCCTCCCCTATGAAAACAACTCCACAGGGCGCTCAGTTAACCCCTTCAGAGCCGCCTGGGGTGGGGGTGGGGGGCGCGGGGTGGGGGGGTCCGCCAGCTCTGCCCCCCTCCCACCACATCCCCCCCCCTCCGCCTAAGCCCGCGGGGGCTCCGGCGGGGGGGGGGGCGGAGTCGGCTCCTCCCGGGCCAATCGCCCCCTCCCCCTCTCCCCTCCCCTCCTCCCCTCCCGCCCCTCCCCGCCCTCCTCCCCCCGGGGCGGGGCGTCTCCGACCCGGCCGGGCTGGGCTGCGCGGCCGGGAGCCGAGCGCAGGAGCGGCGGCGCGCGGCGCGGCCTCCTCCACTCGCCGAGGGCCGCTCGCCGCGATGCCCGGGGGCGCGGGCGCCGCCCGGCTCTGCCCGCTGCTGGCGCTGCTGCTGCCGCTGCTCCCGCCGCAGGCGGCGCGGGGGCCGGGCCCGACGCGCGGTAAGCGGCCGGGATGCGCGCGGGGCCGCGCGGCGCGGGGCGGGGAGCGCGTCCCGGGGACCCGCGCGGGGAGGACCGGCGAGTCCGGCCCGCCAGGCCCGGGACCTCCATCGGCGCCGCGGCCCGGGCTCCTCTGGGGTTCCCCGCGGGGCCTAGGCCGCGTGCGGGGCGGGGGGCAAGGGCGACGGTGCTGGGGTCCCCCTCTCCCTCCCTGGGTCTCCCTCCGGGTGTGGCCGACGAACCCCTAAACGGCCGGCGGTGGGGGGGAACCTTTCCCCGGAGGGTGAAGAACCGGTACGTCTCCGACGAGCCCATTGTACAGGTGGTAAACTGAGGCACGCAGAGGGGGGAGGGAAGCAGAGGCTCTCTCAGCCCCCCCCCGACCTCTGCCCTCGCTCGGCCTCAGTTTCCATATCGGTGGCGTCCAGGTGTCCAGCTTGCTTGGTGATGGTTGTCTGTCTGTCTTCCTTCCTTCCTTCCTTCCTTCCTTCCTTCTTTCCTTCCTTCCTTCCTTCCTTCCTTCCTTCCTTCCTTCCTTCCCTCCATTCCTCCCTCCTCTCCAATCCTCCATCCTTCTCTCCATCCCTCCCTCCTTCCCTCCTTCCCTCCCTCCTTCTCCCCATCCCTCCCTCCTTCCCTCCTTCCCTCCCTCCTTCCCTCCTTCCCTCCCTCTTTCTCCCCATCCCTTCCTCCTGCTCTCCCTCCCCTCCTCTCCCTGAGGGGCTCTGCTAGGATTTATCGGAAGGGGCCATCCCCGGAGGAGGGAAAAGTGGGGGGCTGCTGGGCGTCTGGACAACCCAGGAAAGTTTAGCCTCAGTTGCACCCGGCCCCGACTGGCTGGCCGGGTCTGCTCTCTGCTTGGAGGGGCCCCGTGGTCAGCGTTTGCAAAAGTGGGGGCTGGGCAGGCTGCACCCCGGGGTGGGGGGCGCCTGGCCCGGGGACCAGCACGGCCCCCCGCTGTGCCCTCCTGAAAGAGGCCCGGGAGGGGAAGGGAAAAGCCAGTAGCTGCTCCTTCAAACACAGATCCAGAGACCCCAGGCCGCCCCGCCCAGCCCGGGCTGTGCATCTCTGTTAGGAATCGAAGGCGCAGCAGAGGTTAAATAATCTGTAATCTTCCAATCGCACCATTGCCGTGAATAATTTGGGGGTGTTATTTCCTTTGGTGTGTTCCTGTAAAATATTTCTGGGTAACCGTGCAAGCGCACCTGGGTGTCCTGCATTTGGCACTTTGCACTTCTCAGATCATTAGAACGCTCCATTCTGGTGAAGCTGGTTAAAAGGAGTAATTCCTGGAACTAACTGGCATTGGGGAGAAATTGAAATCTCAGTGGCTCAGAAATAGGGGTGTGGGGGCAGAACAATGTAATATTGGTTATCTTCCTATTGTGCTGAAAATCCTTTGTCTCTGGGGCTCAGAATCCCACAGTGAAGACATAACTTCACAAAGTCTAGGTGGTTTTGTGTTCTGTGCATGTGTGCTGACTGGTACTGGGGCTTGGACTCAGGGCCTGGCACTCTTGTTTGGATCACATGAACCAGGCCTCTACTCTGGCTTTTTGCTGGTTTATTGGAGATGGGCACTGTTTGGATTGTCTGCCCAGGCTGGCTTTGATCTTCTGACCTTTAGATTTCAGCTGCCTGAGTAGCATGGATTACTAGTATGAGTTACTTTAAGATGTGAATCAGTAGTAGATAAAAAGTCAAAGGTAGTGGGGCGACAGTGGCTCACGCCTATGATCCTAGCTACTTAGGAGGCTGAGGTCTGAGGATCGAGGTTCAAAGCCAGCCCAGTCAGGAAAGTCCATTAGACTCTTATCTCCAATGAACCACCAGAAAACTGGAAGTGGCGCTGTGGCTCAACTGGTAGAGTGCTTGTTTTGAGCTGAAGAGCTCAGGGACAGTGCCCAGGTCCCATGACCGACCAAAAAAAAAGTCTAAGGTAATTTTCCCCAAGATAATTCAAAACCCACAGGAAGGCTTGCAAACTGCCTGATGATGACATTGAAAAGATATCTTGCCTTATTTCCAACTTTTTTGTTGTTGTTGTTCGTGGAGCTTGATCTCAGGGCCTGGCTGCTATCCCTAAGCTTTTTCGCTCAAGGCTAGCACTGTACCACTTTGAGCCACAGCGCTACTTCCAGTTTTCAGGTAGCTAATTGGAGGTAAGACTTAGGGACTTTCCTGCCTGGGCTAGCTTCAAACTGTGATCCTCAGATCTCAGCCTCCTGAGTAGCTAGGATAACAGGTGGTGAGCCACCAGTGCCCAGCTATTTCCAATTTTTGAGCATTTCTTCTTTTTTTTTTTTGGTCGGTCATGGGGCTTGAACTCTGGGTTTGGGCATTGTCCCTATGCTCTTCAGTTCAAGGTGAGCACTCTACCGCTTGAGCCACAGCACCACTTCCGGTTTTCTAGTGGTTTATTGGAGATAAGAGTCTCATGGACTTTCCTGCTAGGGCTGGTTTTGAACCGAGATCCTCAGATCTCAGCCTCCTGAGTAGCTAGGATGACAGGCGTGAACCACCGCCACGGGTGAGCATTTCTTCTTAAGCTATATTACGTTCCTTTGTTTTTGAGGTGTTAGATTACTTTCCCTATTTCCTTTCGTGATCATAGATATCCTTTAATTACATTCAACATTCCACTAAACAACCGTAGCTCCTTTTTGTTGGAACAATCAGGACTTATCAGAGCCTACGTTGTGTGGGGCTCAGGAAGTCGATCTTCTTCAGATGGTCTGCACTCGGTTTGTGGTCAGCAAGCAGTCTTCCCTAGTGTTTTCAATTCCTTTTCTTGCAAAGTAGAAATCCTGGTTTGCAGAGGAAGGAGAAGTAGGGAGTGCGATTAATCTGGGCAGTGAAGCAATGAGTCACCGCTGGGAGGCAAGCAGCCGGAGCCAGAGGTAGGGCGCCGTGCTGGGTAGCAGACGCGCTCAGAGCAGCTCTCGTGGGTATCACGGTCATTGATGCGAGCGTGAAGGCCCATTGGGTACTGGGTACTTCCCCTTGGGGAAGATTTCCAGAATCCCCTCCCTTCCTTCCTGTCCACCGATGGCATCCCACAAGGACCCCAACACCCCCTGCCCTCCCGCCCTCCTCCCCTCGGCAGACACGCTGAGCTTTTTAAAACAGAATACAGGTCCCATTACTCTGCCTTAGAAACCTCCAGTGCCTTCTAAGTCTATTTATAATGACATCCAGACACAGTGCATGGCCAAGATACTGTCAGGCCCCAGGGCTGTCTGTCTGTCTGCATCTCTAGCCTGTCCCTGCTACTCTGCTATTGTGCCTGTCTCTCGCCTTCTATACCTGGGGTGCCCCCTCCCCATGGTCCCCCCAGCTCTCCATTAAATGGCATCTTTGCTGGCCACCCTGTCTGAAGTGGACACCTGCAGCGGGTCCCTAGGCCCTGGCCTAGTACTTTCTGCCGGGGACATAGCACCATCTGAGAACGTTGGATCATTTCTCTGCCTCACCTGTAGCACGTGACCCCGAGGAGCCCAGGGCCTTTGCTCTACCACCAGCACTGGCAGCGTGCACAGGGTCCCGTGGGGCCCCGTGGGTTTTCTGAGTTCTTTCTGGGGCCGTGGCTACAGCAGGCGCCTTCAGTACAGGGCGTTGGGGCTGCAGGTCTGGGATTCTCATGGCTGTGTGTTTTTTGTTGGCAGGAGGAGGTGAAGAAGGCAGCCATCTGCTTGAGCATGAACTCATAATACCTCAGTGGAAGATTCCAGAAAGCCCCTCCAAAGAGAAGGTAAGCAAGGGTCTTGGGAAGGCATTGGAGATGTTACTTTGCACTTACAGAGAAGACTTGTGTACTCTTCCTGCTTCTGGTTTTTGCTGCTCAAAGGTAATGAAATTACCCTGTGTGACAGAAACATACGTGACTCTGTACTTCATAAAGAAGTTGTGTTTTCTCATTTACAAACTAGGTCTTAGCTGGGTGCTCACGCCTGTAATCCTAGCTACTCAGGAGGCTGAGATCTGAGGATCATGGTTCAAAGCCAGGCCAGGCAAGAAATTCTGTGAGACCTTTTTTTTTGTCAGTCATGGGGCCTGAGCTCTGGGCTCTGACCAGTGCTCTACCACTTAAGCCACAGCACCACTTCTGGCTTTTTCTGTTTATGTGGTGCTGAGGAATCGAACCCAGGGCCTCATGCATGCAAGGCAAGCACTCTACCACTGAGCCACCTTCCCAGCCTTCCCCCCACTTTTTTTTTTTGGTCAGTTGTGGGACTCGAATTTGCCACCTGGGTGGTGTCCCTGAGCTCTCTGGCTCAGGGCTAGCACTTTACTACTTTGAGCCACAGTGCCACTTCCTCTGAGAGACTCCAATTAACCACAAGCACACCCGAAATTGTTGAACTACCACCCTCAGGGGGAGGAGTTGGTATCTAACATCTGTTTGGTTCAAAAGAGCCTGATTATTGGGCTGTATACACGAGCACAATGCCTGCAGTAGAGAAATGCTTCGTGAAAGACTTACATACGGTGACTTCGGAGTCTGGAAAAAATGTCCAGAATCCAAACATATCCCCAAATGTTCCTTTTTTTTTTTTTTCCAGTTCTGAGGCTTGAACTCAGGGCCTGGGCTCTGTCCCTGAGTCTGTCTGTGCTCAAGGCTAGTGCTCACCTTGAGCCACAGTGCCACTTCTAGCCTTTTCTATTTCTGTGGTCCTGAGGAATTGAACGCAGGGCTTCATGCATGGTAGGCAAGCGCTCTACCACTAAGCCACCTTCCCAGCCCTCCAATTTATTTTTAGGAAGGGGGAAATGAACAGAGAACATGTCAGGACAACCATACGCAAGGGACCTTTGGCCTCTCAAAAGTAGAGAAGGCTGAGAATAGCTTCAGGAAAAGTCTCGACAGATGAATGGATGGCCATGCAGGAGCAGATTATTTTTCAAAAAGGAGATCTTGGATAGTGCGGCTCCCCGGGCTTGCCGAGGAACAGATCGGATGCTTTTCCTAGAGGCTCCTTTGTCCCTCCTGATGCAGGATGCGGGCATCCTCAGGAAAGGCCCAAGAAACAGAGCCCAGGATCAGATCCTGCCTTTGTTCCCAGCCCCATTGTCTCTCCAGATCGTGGGCAATTGTATGCTGTTGGAATTGTCAGCACAGTGCCTGGCACCAGAAACATTTGGTGGAATGAACAAATGAATGACAGAGGTTGAGAGAAACAGAGACACAGAAAGACAGAGAGACAGAGAAAGACAGAGAGAGATGCCAGTCAAAGCTAGATTGCTACTTCTGAAGAATCGAACTTAAGTTCTTTTATGTTATTAAACACAAATGGAGCCAGTACCCACACAAAAGCAAGCAAGCAAGCAAATACACATACACTGATTGATCGCCGACAGAATACTAAATGTTAATACTAGATCTGAAGGGTGTAAACAGACAGGGCTCTATGCAGGGCTCTGTGCTCTATGCAGCTGAATCCATTGCAGCCCCAAAGAGAATAGGAAGGGCTCTGCGGCCTTTTCTAGGGAGTGCGAGCAGCCGGTCATCCCCCGCAGGCTCCCCAAGACCGCTGGTGTTGCTCAGGGCTGCATTGGAGCTGCAAGGGGAAAGCTGCTCGGGGCCAAGGACCAGGGCGGTTTCACCACACATCGAGCGCAGCCTCAGTGTTTGCCCGCAGGGTCTGCGTGAGCTCCTTGCAGAGCAGAGAACTGTGTGGATTAGCCACGAACAATCCACATGAGCACTCGAGTTGCTGCCAAGTCTCTTTGGGAGAGACAGCGTTGTGCTTGGATTGTGTCTCCCTGTCCCTTTCGTGGCCCCACATGCTTGCCTTTCTTGGTTTAGGAATTCTACCAGCTGTGTTGATAGATGCTGTTTGTCAGAGGCTCTAGTGGGGGCTGTGTCTCTCTGTGACACTCTGGGGGACCAGGCCTGGTCCCTGCATCTGGTTTGAGAGGTCCTGAAATCCTTCCTTCCTTCCTTCCTTCCTTCCTTCCTTCCTTCCTTCCTTCCTTCCTTCCTTCCTTTCTTCCTTCCCTCCCTCCCTTCCTCCCTTCCTTCCTCCCCTTCTCCTTCCACTCTCCTCCCCTCCTCCCCTCCCTCCTGCCTTCTTTCTTTCCCCCCTCCTTTCCTCCTTCCTCCCCTCCCTCCCTTTCTGTGCCAGCACTAGGTCTTGAACTGACTGCGTGGGTGCTGTCCCTTAGCCTTTTCACTCAAGGCTAGCCCTCTGCCATTTCAGCCACCACAGCTCCATTTCCAAGTTTTCTTT